>NC_081519.1:44144203-44186703 GCF_030273125.1 Centropristis striata | reverse complement strand
AATGAAAAGTTTCATTTAAGAGCCGATATCTAGACATTTAACATGTTTTTTTTTATAATAACCGACATAAGTGCAAGGCGTTTTATTTTTTTAAAATCCACAGTGAACAGTTCTGTGAATATCATGCAGTTAATCTTATTTACATATTTATCTGGTATTTGGCTGGTTGTGTAACACTTTATTCTGAAAACTGAAAACCGCACGTCGACACAACAAATACATTTTCAGCGCGACATAATTTAATTATTTCACGTGTTGTGTTGATGTAAAGTTAATACTTCATCTCCTCTCTGATGGTTTTAAGAGTTTTATACTGGAAAAAAAACATAAATATCACAATACGGGCGCATTACATTATATATTATTATTATTATTATTATTATTATATAGTGACAGCTGGTTTCACTACAGAGAAGAGAATAACTGACCATCAGTCAAACTTTCGGGTCACGTAAAACCGACTAATTAAATATTAAAATCAAATTCATTCCTGGTGCTCGTTTTTCCATTTCGCATTTTTGATCTGAGCCTAAGATTGAAATATGAAAAAACAAGCATTTTTTTTGTTTTTTGTTTTATAATAGACAACAAATAACAAAATAACCAGTCAATTTTTCATTATTTGATGTTTGATTGCCAAATGAAAATGGAAAGAACAAATGATACACAGATTTTTTTGTATTATATAGCTTGTTTTTCATTTTTGTACAATGTTGTGATGCTTTTATTTTGAAAAGGTGCCGTCCAGTGTGAAACGGGGTGTTTTAATTTTGAAAGGTAGTGACAGGAAATAACACGTGGAACGGTTAAATGAAAAACAAATAGTAAATAATAACGAGTGCGTCTTAATTCATATAAAGTTGATATAAAGTATCTAAAGGCTTCTATAGTGGCTGACTGACAGGAAACAAGGTTTGGTAAAGTTTATTTATTCTCTCATATATATTAGTGGATATATTTGTTGTCTTAACTATAGTAAAAGTGTTTTGCTAATGTTTGTTATTGTTTTCTTACGGTGGATTCACAAGGTGAACAAAGAATGTCTGATTTTATTTTCATGGAGCGATTTGTAAATAAATCTAGTGAACTATCAGTTAAACAGCCGACCGTCATTCAGCTACTAAACAAACATTCAAACCACAAAAACAATATAAAGCATGTATGTTATGCAGTAAACCAGCAATTTATTAACTTTATGCAAAAAGCAACACATGTTTTTGACAAGGTACCGAGGTGACTCAGATATACACTACCGGTCAAAAGTTTTAGAACACCCCAATTTTTCAATTTTTTATTGAAATTCAAGCAGTTCAAGTCAAATGAACAGCTTGAAAGGGTCCAAAGGTAAGTGGTGAACTGCCAGAGGTAAATAAAAAAAGGTAAGCTTAACCAAAACTGAAAGATAATGTACATTTCAGAATTATACAAGTAGGCCTTTTTCAGGGAACAAGAAATGGGTTAACAACTTAACTCTATGGAGTCTTGGGCTATTTTGTCCATTTTTGAATTCTTTTCATGTCTTTGTAAGTCATTTTGTGTCTTTTTTTGGTAATTGTGTGTCTTTTTTTAGTCATTTTGTGTCTTTTTTTAGTCATTTTGTGTCTTTTGGTGTCTTTTTTTTCATTTTGTGTCTTTTTTTGTCATTTTGTGTCTTTTTTTGTCATTTTGTGTCTTTTTTTTGGTCATTTTGTGTCTTTTTTTAGTCCTTTAGTCCAACATAAAATGTGATTTTGAATCTTTTTTTTACTTTCAAAACACTATCATGCTCAATAAAGAATTTTAAATGTTGCATATGTGCATTAATTTCCGAGTACACTGAGACATTAAACTGCATCATTTTCAATTAAATTCTGGAAAAGTTGGTGTGTTCTAAAACTTTTGACCAGTAGTGTATGTAAAGCGCCTTCAAAATAAAAGCACTGCGGTTGTCTTACCCATGTCTCTGAGCGGCTCCAGGACCTCCCACTTCAGGTCGGACCTGAAGAACATGGAGACCTGCTGCAGGGCGATCTCTGACACACACAATAAACTCAGTTACTACTAGAACATGTCATATATATATAAATATATATATACATATATTTATATTACAGTGACTATGAAGGTATTCAGGTAAATGTAGTTTGGTAATAACGTCATTAATTGTGCAGTGAAGGAGAACAGAGACGGACCTGTGTAGTTGGCAGAGTAGTTGTTGGGGTCGAGGAACTTCTTGACGGTGAGGGAGCTGGAGAGCAGAGGATGCTGGGTAATGGAGTCCAGGAAGGCCTGCAGGCCTCGCTGCCTCTCTGCTATGAACTCTCTGTCCATGTTTCCAATCAGCTTCTTGGGAGGAAGCGGGAGAGTGATGCCACAGACCTACACACACACACACACACACACACACACACACACACACACACACACACACACACACACACACACACACACACACACACACACACACACACACACACACACACACACACACACACACACACGTTTTATTATCACAGAAACTGAGTTTTCTGCTCTAGTGTCCAGAGACCAGCAGCAGGTCTGGTTCTGCTGAGGATCAGGGGCCTGTGGGGGCCCGGCGGGGGGGCAGCGGGGGGGGGGGCCGAGGTCAGCGGGGGGGCCTGTGGGGCCCGGCGGGGGGGCCGGGGGGGGGGGGCGGGGTCAGCGGGGGACCCCAGCAGGAAATGAGCTGGTGAAAGCTCAGCAGAAAGAAACTGCTAACTTCCTGTTATCCAGGAAGATGAGAGGAGCCGAGACCAGGAGGATCTCAAACACAACATCAGGTCTGATCCAGACCGGTTCAGACCTGATCTATTTATTATAGGTTTACTAAAGATCAATAAGATCTCAACCTGGACTCACTAATGTAGAGACCATCTCTCTGTTATATAAACAGTCATGGAAAAGAGTTTAATTTAACATTGTTTCTTGATAAAAAGCAAATTCATTATCAAGATGGTCAATTTGTTTCTATTTTGATAATTTTGCGTATTTTTTTTTTCTTTTTTTTACATTTATTTTGGTCAATTTGTTTCTATTTTAATAATTTTGTGTCCTTTTATATCTTTTTTTCATCTTTTTTTGTCTTTTTCAGTTATTTTAACATCTACTTTTGGTAATTTTCTGTCTTTTTTGTTCATTTTTACATCTATTTTGGTTAATTTGTTTCTATTTCGTTAATTTTGTGTATTTTTTTGGTCTTTTTTTACAATTGGTTTGGTCAATTTGTTTCTATTTTAATAATTTTGTGTCCTTTTTTTGTCTTTTTTTCATAATTTTTACATCTACTTTTGGTCATTTTGTGTCTTTTGGTCATTTTTACATCTAAAAATAGTAAAATAAAGAAAGTGAAGAAAACCAGGTGGTCTAATATTATTTCCTTGACTGTAACATGGCTGCAGCCATTTATATACTTTAAGGCGTGAATGTTGTGTATTCTCCTTCTATCCTGCATCTGGTTGTTGTTCTGGTGATGATTTAAAGCTCCGTTCATGTCGACTCTGCTCTGTGAGCTGAAGTCTGCTGCTGCTGAGAGCTGACCTTTGACCTCTGACCTCTGACTGCTCTCAGAGCTGTAAACTAGCTGCATGTTGGAGAGTTTACTGCTGAAACTGTGTCAGGCCTTGTGAGGACGTCATGTGATGGAGTTTATTACCTTTAAGGTGTGTTAGTGAGTCCAGATTTGGTTTGAGCTCCTTTGATCCAGTTTTCTGTTGAACTAGAAGTTTAATATCTATAAGTGAGTCTCTCTCTCTCCACAATATTCTGTCAATAATCCGTTTCTCCTTAAACACGTTAAAGCTCTTTGTGAGAGTTTATTTACAGATGGAAACTTCAACGTCCAGTCACAAATGTTATGCTCCTAAAAAGCAAGTTACCCAACAAATACCCCATTACAGAAAACTAAAACTAATAAAAAAAAATCTCAAATTTACGAGAAAAAAGTGACAAATTAACAAGAAAGAAGTGACAAATTTACAAGAAAAAAAGTGACAAATTTAAAGAAAAAAAAAGTCAAATTTACGAGAAAAAAAGTAACAAATTAACAAGAAAAAAGTGACAAATTCAAAAGAAAAAAGTGACAAATTTACAAGAAAAAAGTGACGAATTTAAAAGAAAAAAGTGACAAATTTAAAGAAATAAATGTCAAATTATTGAGAAAAAAGTGACAAATTAACAAGAAAAAAGTGACGAATTTAAAATAAAAAAAAGTGACAAATTTACGAGAAAAAAAGTCCAGATTTAAAAAGCCAACAAATACTCCATTACAAAACAACTGCAACTAATAAAAACTAATCTACAACTAAGCATTTTCCAAAAAATAAAAACTAATTAAAACTAGCAAACTCACTCTAAAAACTCATTAAAACTAACTAGCAAAAATTCACAATGAAATTAAAACTAAAACTGATGAAAAATCTAAAACTATAATAACCCTGGTAATGAGCTCCATGAGGAGTGATGCAGTGTGAAAACCACAGCAGCTCTTAGTAAACAGACTCTGGGTGAGAGAACTTTAATATTCAGTCCAAACTAACAGATAACCAGCTAACAGACGCTCAGCAGAGGCTTCTGGGAAATCACCAGTCAGAGCTCAGCGTGTTGAAACCAGCCAGTCAGACAGGAAGCAGGCTGACTGACTGACTAACTAACTAACCGACTAACCAACTAACTAACTAACTGACTAACTGACTAACTAACTGACTCACTGACTAACTGACTCACTGACTAACTGACTAACTGACTAACTGACTAACTGACTCACTGACTAACTAACTAACCAACTGACTAACTAACTAACCAACTGACTAACTAACTAACTAACTGACTAACTGACTAACTAACCAACTAACTAACTAACTAACTAACTGACTAACTGACTAACTAACCGGCTAACTAACTGACTAACTAACTAACTGACTAACTGACTAACTATCTAACTATCTAACTATCTAACTATCTAACTAACTGACTAACTAACTGACTAACTAACTGACTAACTAACTAACTGACTAACTATCTAACTATCTAACTAACTGACTAACTAACTGACTAACTGACTAACTAACCGGCTAACTAACTGACTAACTAACTAACTGACTAACTGACTAACTATCTAACTATCTAACTATCTAACTATCTAACTATCTAACTAACTGACTAACTAACTGACTAACTAACTGACTAACTAACTAACTGACTAACTGACTAACTATCTAACTATCTAACTAACTGACTAACTAACTGACTAACTAACCAACTAACTAACTAACTGACTAACTATCTAACTATCTAACTATCTAACTATCTAACTAACTGACTAACTAACTGACTAACTAACTGACTAACTAACCAACTAACTAACTAACTTACTAACTATCTAACTGACTAACTATCTAACTAACTAACTAACTGACTAACTGACTAACTAACCAACTAACTAACTAACCAACTAACTAACTAACTAACTGACTAACTATCTAACTATCTAACTATCTAACTAACTGACTAACTAACTAACTAACTATCTAACTATCTAACTAACTAACTGACTAACTGACTAACTGACTGACTGACTAACTGACTAGCTGATCTCAGTGATGATGTAAACTCACCATCAGGCTGCTGTTGAGAACATCGAAGTCACTGTAACGACGAATCACCTGCAGACAAACACACTCAACAGTTAGTAATATTAGGGATTAATAAGTATCTGCATTATAACCAGTAGTAAATGCATTATAACCAGTAGTAAATGCATTATAACCAGTAGTATCTGCATTATAACCAGTAGTAAATGCATTATAACCAGTAGTAAATGCATTATAACCAGTAGTAAATGCTGCTAAAAATGTATTTAGCAAAGCATAAAACACAGAGAGCACACACAGTTTACACTTTTTACACATTCTTGAGGAAAAACATACAGGATCATCTAAATACAGTAGAATATGATGTAAAAGTTCATTTCCAGTAGTTCAAGTCAACCAAGTATTGAGTCACATAGATGGACACAATAACAAAGAGAGAAAATGGAGAGAAGTCTTCAGGAATTTAATGGGGTTTATTTTGTCAATTTGTGGGGGTTTTTTGGTCTTTTTTTTGGTCAATTGGTGTCCTTTTTGGTCATTTTATGTGTTTTTTTGGTCATTTTGTGTCTTTTTTTGGTCATTTTACGTCTGTTTGTAGTCAATTTGTGTCTTTTTTGGGCCATTTTGTGCATTTTTTGTCATTTTGTGTCTTTTTACGGTCAATTTGTGTCTTTTTGTGCCTTTTTGCAGTCAATTTGTGTCTTTTTTGGTCATTTAGCATCTTTTTTTGGTAAATTTTGTGGTCTTTTTTGGGCCATTTTGTGCATTTTTTGTCATTTTGTGTCTTTTTACGGTCAATTTGTGTCTTTTTGTGCCTTTTTGCAGTCAATTTGTGTCTTTTTTGGCCATTTAGCATCTTTTTTTGGTAAATTGTGTGCCTTTTTTGGGCCATTTTGTGCATTTTTTGTCATTTTGTGTCTTTTTACGGTCAATTTATGTCTTTTTTGTGGTCAATTTGTGTCTTTTTTTCTTTTTTTGGAGTGATGTTGATTAATGACGAGTCTCCTCGTCCATCTCAGTAGTTCAAGTCAACCAAGTATTGAGTCATATAGACGACAAACTGTTCAGAGGAAACATTTACATATTAAACAGACTTTTTAAAATTGGTCTTTTGTAATATTACACATTTTTTTGAGACAGTGAATTTTATGTCTTCATTAAATGTAAGCTATAATCATTATAATTAGAATAAATTAAATAAATGAAGACATGAAATGTTTCACTCTCTGTTTAATGGATCTATATAATGTGTTATTTCACCTTTTTGAATTGAATTACTGACATAAATAAACTTTTCTATGATATTCTAATTTATTGAGATTGCTCCTGTACTATATGAGTTGCATAATATTTCTTTTCTAATATTACAGCATGTAAACACTGGACAGAACGCCGGCATAAATATCAAACATTACAACATAGTGGTGATGATAAAGTTCCTATCAGACAATAACAGAAACCAAAGCTTCATTTATTTATTGAACAGTAGATTTCTTTCCTTTTTGTCGTCTTTTCCTGTCTGGTTCTGCTTTAGGTTTGATTTCTCAATGTTTACTGTGTTCCTGATTCTTCTGTTATCTTTTGGTATTCTGTACGTTTATTCACAGTTTAAAGTAAAGATTGTAACAAAAGCAGCTCTGTTCCAGGACACAGTGAGTTCAGCTCAGGTTCACCATCTGCTTCATGTTTCCTCACAGAATGAAGAAATAAGAAAGTCAGCAGGTTCATCAGCTGCTTCAGGTGTTGCAGCTGAGGTTGGAACCAAGGTTATCATAGTTTTGGATTTTTCATTAGTTTTAGTTTTAATTTCGTTGTGAATTTTTGTTTTCAAATTCAGTTAGTTTTAGTTCGTTTTTAGAGTGAATTTTCTAGTTTTAGTTTAGGAAAATGCTTAGTTTTAGTTTAGTTTTTATTAGTTTTAGTTTTTTTGTAATGGGCTATGTGTTGGGTGCCAGATTCAAAGTGGTCATAATAAAATTTGCCTTTATTTCCTTTGGTTTATCATCTCAGCCCCAATAAGGTTATTAACTGTTTTGTATTTTGGTTCTAGTGTAAACATCCCAGTCTCAGTAAACATATTCACCATGTGTTGCATGTTCAAATAGAAACACTGAATTATGAATGAAAAAAGTTGACAAAAACGAAAAAACTAAGGACATTTTCACTATAATTTTAGTTAGTTTTAGTTAGTTTTGTAACCACGCAATACAGTTTTAGTTTTTTGTTTTTTTTAAAAACTCTAGTTTTTATTTTTATTTCAGTTAACGAAAATGTTTTTTCAATTTTAGTTTTCGTTATTTTGTTAGTTTTCGTTAACTATAATAACCTTGGTTGGAACACATTATACAGTCATGGAAAAAATATTAGACCAGCTTCTTCTTCAGTTTCTTGTTCATTTTAATGTCTGGTTCAACTAAAAGTTCATTTGTTTGGACAAATATAATGATAACAACAGAAATATCTGATAAGAGTTTAATTTAAGAGCTGATATCTAGACATTTAACATGGTTTATTCATCATAATTTTGGTTATTATCAATAAAAAATAAATTCTGTGTCTTTTTTCTGTCATTTTGTTGCTTTTTTAAGTAATTAAAATTTTTTCTGTTATTTTGTGTCTTTTTAAAATAATTGTGGGTATTTTTTGGTCATTTGTGACTTTTTTTTGTCATTTTTTGTCTTTTTTTGAAAGTAATTTAGTGTTTTTTCAGTAATTTTCTGTCTTTTTTGGTCATTTTGATACTTCCTCCAGCGGCCCCCTGGTAAGTAGAGTTTGAGACCCCTGGTTTACAGGGAGTTATAGTGTCACAGCAGCTTCAAGACAGACAAAGTTATTTTTGTGCATTATAAAACCTTATAGCAGTAATATATATATATATATGTATGTGTATGTATGTGTGTGTGTGTATATATATATATATATATATATATTTATATTGTACTAGGTAGGTATAGGTATATGAAATTTAATTTTACTCTTTATCCTTCTTTTTCATTTAATATATTCATAATTCATTATTATATGTCATATATTATTAACATCATCCTCCCTGTTTATTGTCTTATATATTAGTATAATTTCTAATTTATATTAATTAATATTAATTGACAGCTGGTGACTGAGACTGAGACCTCTTTTTTTCTCTCTCCTTTCTTTTATTGCTGCCTTTCTTACTTTATTTATCTATTTTCATTTTATTTTATTTATTTTTTTATTTTTTGGAGTGAGGTCAGTCGTGAAGTTTCCTATCTGTTGTGATATTTTTGTGAATATAGAAAGAACTTATATGTCGTTTATGTTTTGATAAAAATCAATAAAATCTATTAAAAAACAAAAAAAACCTTATAGCAGTATAAAAGAACTCCTGTGTTTCTCTGATTTGCACATTGTGTCAAACTCTATTTTAGACTCTTTTTTAATAATCCTTATTAAAGCAGCTCTCTGTTCTGTTTCACACATTAAAAGGAGGCTGTGAAAACATTGATCCTTCACTGTGATTGGTCGGTTTACCTGCCAGCTGTTCTCTGAAGACACGCCCCTCTGGACTCTGATGATGTACTCCTGGCCAACAAGACAAGAGAAGAGGCATCAAACACACATAGAATGCTTTTTATCATACATAATGCACAATAAATACAATACACAATTATTTATTTATTTGCTACTATTTATTAGCCAATTTCTATATATACATATTTTATCATGCTCTATTTCTTAATTATTTATTTATTGTTTTATCTAGCTTTTTTAAATTTTTTTAATTTTTATTTATTTTTTACTGTGTTTAACATTATTCTTGACTTTTAATGACTTAATAATAATTGACTTTTTAAAATGTATTTATTTTTATTATATATATTTATTTTATTTTTTTTTACTTTATTTTATCTTATCTGACTTTATTATTATTTTTTTTATTTAATTAATTTCTAAGCTGCCTTTTTTATTATTATTGTAATTTTCTTCTTTTTTATGTAAAGCGCTTTGTGTTGCATCTCTTGTATGAAAAGTGCTATAAAAATAAAGTCTGATTGATTGATTGATTGATTGATTGATTGATTGATTGAAGTCTGATAAAAAGACATAATAAGAAATATGAATGACTAAATTAATGAGACAACACTGGGAGAAGAAAATCTGTTGAATATGGAGAGAAAAAGGTGGAATTCTTTACTTAAAACTGAAAGAAAGAGCTGCGTTGTAAAAATAAAATAAAAAGGGGAATAAATGTTTTAATGCAGTAGAATAAAATAAGTCATTAAAGGGGTTAAAAATGATAATATTCATGAGAAAAATATGATTATATGCAAATAAACGCAGTATTTTATGATTAAAAAGTTTAGGATTTTTCATGCATTGAGCATAATATTACACAAAATTGTGTAATCCAATAAGAGAAAAAGCCATAATATTGTCACTAATTAATCGATATCAATATGAAAAAAAATCTTAGATCATGATCATGAATTTTTTCTCAGTCTAAGTGTGATTTTTTTTTTTTTTGGGACATCATGGTACAGGAATAAAGTTGCAGTTTTATGAGGGAAAAATATTATTGTTAGATAACGTTTTAATTTAAATGATTAAAAGGATAAAATTACAAAGACAAGATTTCATAACAAGAATTGTAATAATATAATGAGAGAAGATTGAGATTATATTTTAAGATTATAAGATCATGAGAACTCAAGTAAATTAATTTAGTATAGTTATAGTTTCAATAATAAAGAAAAAGCCTCGTTGAAACTAATCAAACAGGTTCAGATTTCAGGTTTGTTCACTTTCTGTTTCATTTCCAAATAAAAACTCTGTTCAGGAGAAGAATCTGTCTGATTATGTCTCATGTTCACAGAGAAAATGTTCTAATAAGCAACAAAAACAACAAACCTCCACATAATAAAACCAGTCCATGGTGTAAACATGGTCTGTGTGATCTAATCCTCTCAGGCTCAGACTTTGGTTTCTGCTCTAATCTCTTCATTCATGGAGCTGAGCTGCTTCACTAACAGGAACCAGGATGTCAATAAAACAACAAAAGCTGATGACATCACTTCCTGTCCAGCTGCTCTGACACAACACAAACTCTCATTGAAGGATTTTCTTTCATCTTTTACTACTGAAGAAATCCAAAAATTACCAAAAAAAGACACAAAATGACACAAAATGACCAAAAAACACACAAAATGACTCCAAAAACACAAAAATGACCAAAAAACACAAAAAAGACACAAAATGACTCAAAAAAGACACAAAATGACCAACAAAAAAAAAGAAAAAATCCCCAAAGCTCAACTTCAAACATCCTTTAAAAAAATAAAATAAAAAAAGTCTTGTTTTGTTTTTTTTCAGTTAACAAATTTTTTTTTTAAATTCTAGTTTTCCTTATTCCATTAGTTTTTGTTAACTATAATAACCTGGATCCATATTAACCCTCCTGTTATGTTACAGGTCAAATTGACCCATTTTGAAGTTTAAAAATATTATTAAAAAATCGTTGAAAGTATTTCTTCATGCAAAGAAAAAATGTAAAAAATGTCAAATAATTTTTTTTTTAAAATCAGTGTCATGCAAAACTATTGTATCTTACATGTAGGTATTTGCAATATACAGAAAAAAAGTTTTAATGTGCATTTTTTTTTATGAAAAACGAGTTGAACCTGATCTGTGAGAGGTAAAGAACAACACTGCACTAAATTTTGATTAAATGGACAGTAATGTAGTTATTAATGAAATTTAAACTATATTTATTGGGATTTTTTTTTAATTTTCTGACACTTTTGGATCATTAAATATGCCCAGATCAAATTAATCAACAAACATTATTTCTGTTAATGAGAAACAAACATAACAGGAGGTTAAATACAGTTTCTGTAGTCAGCGTCATATAATTTATTACTTCTGCTGTATTTATTCGGTCATGAAAAGCTGCAGAGCTCATTGAACTCTTGTTAACCTGCATATGAATCATAAAACAGTGAAACTGGAGTTTTATTTGCCGTCCATATCAGGTCAACATGCTGCTGAACAAGGGACGAGAATTCTTATTGTGGTGTTTTTTGGATTGATTTTATTATTGTCCATTCATTCATAAATAATGAATAATAAATAATGAACACACCCAGTCCCAACAGGCTTATAAAACAGCATTAGTTAGAAAAAAAGAGAGCAGAAACCAGAGAAGCACATTAGTTTCAAGTGATAGTAAACAAATAAAGCGTACTGATGTTTCTCTGAGCTTCACATACAAAAGCTTCAAACTTAGAAGCTTCAAAATTATCATTGTCAGTGCATCAAAACAACATTTCATTTAGTAATTTGTCTTATTACTGATGTGTGTGTGACTTGTCCTGGAAGTATTGTGTTAATTATGGAGCTGCTTGTGTTGAGAAATTATGGAAAGTCATCTGACAGATTCAGCATCAAAGACATCTGCAATAGTTTCGTTCTGAATGAAAGAAAAGTTGCAGTTTTTGGTGAGTTTCCAGAGAGATTAATAGAAGTAAACAAAGACATCTGTTCAAATAATGCCTTTATAATGAGCCGTAATGAGTTAATATATTAATCTAATAATAATCACATCCTTGAAGTAGACGGCGGAACGATGAGCTGAACTGAAGATTTATTTATCTTTTCATTTTATCTTGATTAAGAATTCATATTTAGAGCTTTAGACATTATATGTATCTCTCTGAGTGTGTGTGTGTGTGTAGATAAATGCATTTATTTATTATTTGCTTATTTTTCATTTATTTATCTTTCTACCACTATGATTTTAACCCCCCCCTTTTTTTTCTTCCTTCCAGTTATTTATTTATTAATTTTATTTCCATCATCATTATTGTTGTTGTTTTCTTGTATGTGCCTTCTTGTTCTATGTTGTTCACCGTTTGAAAATTAACAAAATGTGCAATAAATATATGTTTAAAAAATAAAAAAATACAATAAAAAAATAAAATAAAATAAAAATAAAAATAAATAAATCCATCCTTCATTATTATTATTATCTGTGCTGTTATTATTGTGTTTCAGATGCCTGACATTAGCATGTTGAGCTAACTGGCTAGCTCAGCTGATCCCAGTCGGACTGTCAACAACAAACCCACCGCAGCTGCGCCCATTATCGGACAGGCCACACATGTCCCGTTTAATTCTCCTGATATAAAACATCACCTGGTCGCTGACTGTCACTTTGTTTAAAAGTCGTTTTGTTAAAACACACACGAGTTCAAAGTTCACATTTCAGTGCAAAGAAACCCCCAATAAGTGGGGTTTCCCCTTCACCGTGGAGTTCTGACGTCACGACAAACTCCGTCTGAAAATCCGACTCTTTAATGTTGTCAGTGGATTTCAGCAGATATGTTTTATTTGTGACAAAACCTTTAAACTCGCACATACAGACTCAAAATATCTACGATTCGGCATAGATAACATACAGAAAGCAGCACTTGTTTCAACAAAAACAGCATTTCTAGCGGTTATTGTCTACTAAAGCCATGTGAGCAGGCAGCTGTCAATGGGGCCAAAAACAGAAACTACGCATTTTATTACAGACATCTGATGGAGAGGCTGTATGCCGAATGTTATAACAGGCCATAGCGGATTAAAAACGACCACACTTTTTGTTGTAGATAGCCTTTTTGTTTGTCAGCATGAAGAGGAATCAATAAGATGCACAACTTTTAAATGGAATCCGGTTTAATGATTTCCCAGAATAGATCAGAGACGCTTCTCGGGGCTTTTACAGGCACATTTTCGGCCCCTGACCTTTTTAATCAGCCAGTCAGTGTCAATGATCCAGTCCACGTCCCGTGAAACGTTAAATCAGCAGTTTGCTGCGAGCAGAAAAGCTTCCAGGAAATTGCTTAATCAGTGACAGAGCCCGAGTCAGCTGCCAGCCTGTCCGATAATGGAGTCACAGCGGGCACTTTGATGCTTAAAATGAGCTTGCCAGTTGACCCACGGGGCTGATATTAATGTTTTTACGAGTATATTGACGTCAGTAGTAACAGCTGGTTTCTGGTCGGTTTAATAATTAACAGAAAATTAGATTACATTAAGCGTTTACATCTGTGTCCGATAATGGAACTGGTGACGCATCGACGATTGATTTTAACGCCCCTTCAGAATAACTCGTGTTAATTTGAGCCCCGGCAGCAGGCAGACATCTACCTGTCCAGGTGAACAACCGGTACATGTTTGGCGGTTCATCCTGCAGGTTGTTGCCGGTTAATGTCGGTTGTTTCCAGGTGGAACTCACCGTGTGGGACTGCAGGTTCTGGCTGGCTTCGATCAGCGCCGTCAGCGGGACCGTGTCGTCCAGCAGCGGGCTGCCGGGGGCCGGCTGCTCCAGGAAAGACATCCCGGAGGGAGAGAGCGGTGGAGCGGGGAGGTCCGAGCCGAGAGTCCGTGTGTCGGCGAGTGAGCCGCCGGGGAGGGAGACGCTGAGGCGGAGACAGTGAGGCGGAGCCCCGCCGAGCAGAGCAGGAACAACACCTGACTAGCCGTTAGCTTGTTAGCTTAGCCGCTGGAGCGAACGTCAACCGTGACGTCAACGCGCAGCTTCGGCGTCACAATTAGCGGCTGGGAAACGACGTCACGGCGCGTCTGCGCCTCCTGCCGGCCGGGAAGAGGAACTGTTGATAAATAGATACATAATTAAATAATTAAATAATTAAATAATTAAATAATTAAATAATTAAATAATTAAATAATTAAATAATTAAATAATTAAATAAATAAAAAATCTGCTCTGTCAGATGATGTGGGGGAAATAAATAAATAAATAATTTATCCAAAAAAACCTGAACAAATACAATTAAACTTGTATTGAAACATTTGCAACTACTTTCAATTTATGAGGTCTTTAAGTATCAAACAGGGGTTCTTATGTATAGATGTGTGTGTGTGTGTGTGTGTGTGTGTATGTATTGTATATTTATTTATACATGTTTACCTATTATATATTGTTATGTATGCACACCCTGCACAGGCTAAATATATGACACATTGCTATGTTGTTATTATTATTATTACTACAACTATTATTATTATATACATATACTGTTGCTGCCATTACTATTATTACTATATACAGTGACATACTGCTATTATTATACTGGCCTTATATATATATATATATATATATATATATATATATATATATAGTGTCTAGTCACAATGACATGATTACCATCATATCATCATCTTACCTACCAGCTTCTCTTTTTTGACTTTTTAAGTGTCCCTGTTTTATTCTGGGTTTTCTTCTATTGTTGTTTTTATTTATTCTACCCCAGTATTTTATTTTATTGTATTTTATTGAAGTTAAATACCAGACTGCTGTGACAACCAAATTTTCAGTGGTTCCTCGAGAAAATAAATGAAGAATAAATGAAAATGAAATAAACTGTGGATCCTTAACACACATCTAAAAGATCCAGTCTCAAGTTAGACACTGAAGACTTCAAGACTTTAGTTTTAATGGCAAAAGAGAAAATGATGTCACAGTGAAGTTGACCTTCAAAAATGTCACACATTCATCATTTAATCCTAAAAGACATTTGTGTGAAATGTTTGCTATAAAAAGTCCATGAAGTCTTTAGTTCTGGCCAGAAACGTGTTTTATGAGGCCACGTTGACCTCTGACCTCCAACATATAATCAGTGATTCCTTCAGTCCAAGTCGACGTTTGTGCCAAATTTAAAGACATTCCTTCAGAGCTTGGAGCCACAGATCGTTGACAGCTGAGACATAAAATAATAAAATATAATGACAGTTATCATTGAGTTGAGCTGTTAAAGTGATCAGTGTGACACTGGACACTGGAGACTGGAGACTGTTTGGAAAAAAGGAAGAGACTCTAAAAAAATATGTGACAGAAACGTTTAACTCAAAGCCTGAAGAGACTCACATGATCCTTTGATATCATGAGAATCTATTCCTGTCTGCAGATCCTCATTAAAATAGTTACATATCTAACATAGTTTCTACTCTTTAGATTTTTTGTCTGTTGACTTTTCTACTGTTTATATTTTCTATTTTAGCTGCTGTCTTTTGACGGAAGTTCTTGCCTGAATCTATATTTTAGCACTTTGTTGTGATGCACCAACACACCACAGCTGCTTCCTGCTCTGTCAGAACATACTCCGCAAAAAAACAAAAAGAAACAGATTCTGATCTCTGTGACAAACTGAAGAGATTTTACAAAATAAAAACAAAGATAGCGAAAGAGTTTTTATTCCACACACGATCTTTCACATGTTAAACAAAATACAGAGCAGATTTAACAAATTAATCATTCAAACGATAAATTACCTAGCCAGTGATGTTCAAGATTAATAAACTAAGAAACTAACAACTAAAAAACTGCAGCGACTCTTTTAAATCATCAGTTTTAGTCTCATCAGGTCACTGCTCCTCCTCTCAACTCCCTCCTCCCCTACTCCTCCTCCTCCTCTCAGGCCTTCTTCCTCTGCTCCTCCTCTACTTCTCCTCTGCTCCTCCTCTCAAGCTTTCCTCTGCTCCTCCTCCTCTCAGGCCTTCTTCTGCTCCTCCTCTACTTCTCCTCTGCTCCTCCTCTCAAGCTTTCCTCTGCTCCTCCTCCTCCTCCTCCTCCTCCTCCTACTCCCTCCCCTGCTGCTCCTCAGGCATCATGACCACCACCTCCCCCTCCATCACCACCTTGTCCCTGACGGAGCAGGAGACGGCGATGAAGGCGAAGGACATCTTGACCCTGAGGACCTCGGCCTCGGCCAGCACCTCCTCGTCCAGGTAGAGGGGGGCGGGGAAGCGGATCTCCTGGTGGAGGAGCACGCAGCCGCGGCCGGGCATCTTGGTGCCGAGCACGGCGGAGATGAGCCCGTTGAGGAGGACGCCGTGGACCAGAGGAGCCCCGAAGGAGGTGGTGCGGGCGTAGCCGGGGTCCAGGTGCAGCGGGTTGGTGTCCCCCGTCAGACGGGAGAACACCTCCACGTCCCTGGAGGAGAAGGCCTTGGTGAGGGAGGCGCGCTGGCCCACGTGGAGCAGACGGAGGGACAGACAGGAGGAGGAGGAGGAGCAGCACCTCCTTCTGAGGAAGACGCTCCTCAGGAGACTCATGATGAAGATCAGTCCAGATGAAGATCACGACTGTTTCCTGTCAGAGCCAAGAGGAACGGAGACACCTGGAGACACAAATGTTTATTATATTTTATCAATCTAATCATTTCATTAACTTCATCATTTGTGAAAACAAACACATTTTTCTTGAAAGCTACAAAACTCTGTAAAACAAACCACAAGATGACGTCAAAATGACACAAAATGACCAAAAAAAGACACAAAATGACTAAAAAACGACAGAAAAAAGACACAAAAAGACCAGAAAAAGACACAAAATGACAAAAAAAATGACAAAAAAAAGACAAAATGACTAAAAAAGACACAAAATGACTAAAAAAAGACACAAAAGACACAAAATGACTAAAAAAAGACACAAAAGACACAAAATGACTAAACTCACTTCTGCTTCGCACAGAGTTAATAATTAAGTTTATTATTTAATAATTGAATTGAATTATTATTGTTTTGTTTAACAGACTAATTCTGACAACAAAAAAATTCTTCCATTTTATCCCCCTTTCTAAAAAAAAAAAATCAGTTTTATTTGTTTATTAGTCTTTTATTGTAATTTATTATCATCTTTATTTATCCTTTTTTTTTCTTTCCATCCGATTTGTAATCTAGTTTTCTTGTTGTTTTTTTAATTACATTTGTATTATTTTTTATTGATTTTGTGAATTGGTCTCTAGTTTTTAAAATTGCTTTTGTCTGTTATTTATGGCTTTCATTTGTTCTGTTTTGTAATCGGCTTTTGAAGCATTTTAACCTGCATAAAAGGTGCTATATATATATACATATATATATATATATATATATATATATATATATATTTATATATATAGAGAGAGAGACAAAACATTGACTAACTAATATAATAATGAAGCTGGTGTTAGTACCTGCAGCACTCTGAAGGCGCAGGTCTGGTTCTGGTAGCAGCCCAGCAGAGTCAGAGAGCTCCACAGCTTCACCAAACCTCTGGAACACACAAACATTACATTATTATTATATATATACAACACATATTAAAGCAGGGGTCTCTAATTACCTGGGGGCCGCTGGAGGCAGTATCAAAATGACCAAAAAAAGACACAAAATGACAGAAAGAAAACTAAATTACTTGAAAAAGACACAAAAAGACTAAAAAAATACACAATTACCAAAAAAGACAAAATTATTTAAAAAGACACACAATTATTTTAAAAAAGACACAAAATTACCAAAAAAATACACAAAATTACCAAAAAAATACACAAAATTATTTAAAAAGACACAAAATTATTTAAAAAAGACACAAAATTACCAAAAAAATACACAAAATTATTTAAAAAGACACAAAATTATTTTAAAAAGACACAAAATTATTTTAAAAAGACACAAAATTACCAAAAAAATACACAAAATTATTTAAAAAGACACAAAATTATTTAAAAAAGACACGCAATTATTTAAAAAAAGACACAAAATTACCCAAACCAGTAATTAAAGGGACCTTCCACACACAACATGGTAAAGTGCCATTCATATAAAACTCACATTAAACTTTCATATCAAGGTGGGGGCCACAAAATATCATCACAAGAGCCACAATTGGCCCGCGGGCCGCCAGTTTGAGACCCATGTATTAAATAAAACATGTTTTCCAGAAGGAGTGGATCTTTCTTCCTCCTGCTGCTGCTGAACTCACTTGCTGCCGACACGTAGAAAAGCAGTGAGAGAATCTTCATCGTACTTCAACACGTCGAAGCTCAACGCTGCTCCAACCTGAAGCACAAATATCATAAATCATTTAAAAAAACATTTAAAGCACTCTGAAGGTTCCTAAACAAAACTAATTCTAGATTAACACATCAAACTAGGGCTGCAACTAATGATTGTTTTAATTATGGATTAATCTGTCGATTATTTAAACGATTAATCGATTAGTTGTTTGGTGAATATCAATCAGTGTTTCCCAAACCACAAGATGACGTCAAAAAGACACAAAATGACCAAAAAAGACACAAAATGACTACAAAAAGACATAAAATGATCCAAAAAAAGACACAAAATGACCGAAAAAGACACAAAATGACCAAAAAAGACACAAAATGACTACAAAAAGACATAAAATGATCCAAAAAAAGACACAAAATGACCGAAAAAGACACAAAATGACCAAAAAAAGACACAAAATGACTACAAAAAGACATAATAACCAGAAAAGGCAGAAAATTACTAAAGAAGAGACATAAAATTATCCAAAAAAAGACACAGAATGACTACAAAAAGACACAAAATGTATAAAAATATCAATATCAAACCACAAGATGACGTCCTCAAATCTCTTGTTTTGTCCACAAACCAAAGAGATATTCAGTTTATTGTCATAAAGGAACAAAGAAACCAGAAATATTCACATTGAAGAAGCTGAAATCAGAGAATTTGGACTTATTGTCTTTAAAAAAAACTGCTCAAACCAATTATTGGATTATCAAAATAGTTGACAATTAATTTAATAATCAAATTATTGTTCCATTAATAGAATAATTGTTGCAGCTCTACATCAAAGTGAACAGCAGTCGATGTATATTTAGACTTTATTCCACAGAGCAGATGACACTGGGGATCATACCGTCAATAATAATACTGATTATAGATTATTAGTGATGTCACCTCTCCAAACAGACTGTTGAGTCCTGAGATGATGAACGTCTTCAGCTCTACGGCGCTCAGTCGGGTCGACTCATCCTCCAGAACGCTGCAACCACAATTATTATTATTATTATTATATTATTATTGGACAGAAGAACTAGTTCATGCTATGAAAATATTAGAAAAAACAACAACCTCTTAACCTCCCAGTACCGGGGGTTTGAAAGACATGTTTTTCTTTAAATAAAAAAATAAAAATAAAAAAAATCTCCAGGATTACATCATATATCACAGACAGAAAGTTTAAAAACAGACATTATCATTGGATGTTGAACCTAGCAGTGGTTCCTGAATGCATCATGTGTATCAAACGCTTTTGTCAGGAAAAAAAGCCAAATCTGATCCTAAAATACTGATATTTTATTCCTCTTGTCTCATTTAAAACTGGCCAAAATTAAACCATTTGCATGAACCAGATCCTCTAAAAAACATTAAATTCTGTTCCTCAGTGCAGCTGTGAAGACATGAATGCTAATTTACACAGAGCAGAGAGGAGAGGACAAGAAACATAAACATGTAAATAATAAAACATATATAGTGTGTAGAGGCTCAGGTCATTTCTAATATTGTAACACTTGTAGTCACTTGGAGCAATGTTGTATTGATGAATTCCATTTTTCCAATTTTGTATAGTAAAAAAATAAATAATAATTTCCTTTTTTATGATTTATGGCATTGTAACTGTGTAAAACTGGACAAAAAAACATCTTTGATTTATTATTTTTGCTGTGAAAAACATACATTATTCTTTAAAAGTGACAAAAATCTGTAAAAACAAGGGTCACTTCTGCTTCGCACGGAGTTAATAAATAGGCTCATTATGTAATAATTTAAGCGAATTATTGTTTTGTTTAACAGACTAATTCTGACAAAAAATAATAACAATTTCATTATTATTTTTCTGCCATGATATCCCTCTTATTGATTTTATTCTTTTTATCAGTTTTATTTGTTTTTTGTCTTTTTATCTGATTTGTAATCTAGTTTTATTTCACTTGGTTTCGTCAAAATAAAACATACATAGCCCGAAATAAGATGTTTTCACACCAAACATTGATATTATTTTCCTGAGAAATTATCTTTCATACTCTTCTATCCTGTCAGAGAAAAGTCTTCAGTTTGGTGTAACTTTCTACTGCAGAGTGACACATCTTCATAAATATCAATGTTGTAGCAATGTTGTATTGATGAATTCCATTTTTAATAAAATTTTGTAAAAAAATAAAATGATTTCCTTTCCTAACCGTGTAAAACTGCACAAAAAACATGTTGGAGTTCTCTCTACTAGCTGTAATTGTTACAGATGAACAGTTTATGGTTCAGAAGGTGAATAAAGAGAATAAAGAGACTGAGACGTGTCCCGGTGACCTACAGGCGGACCTTCAGGTAGTGGTACGGCGAGGCGTTCTTCAACACGAGCCGTCTGAAACCTGCAGCGTCCTTCTGCTGCACGCCGCTCATTATATTACAGCATCAACAGCATCCATCAGCTGATCACAGGCTGAAACACAAACCACTGGAGGGTCAACACGTTGAAATGTATTCTAGGGCTGCAATTATTGTCATTATGGATTAATCTGCCGGTTATTTAAACGATTAATCGATTAGTTGTTTGGTGAATAAAATGTATAAAAATATCAGTGAGTGTTTCCCAGACCACAAGATGACGTCAAAAAGACACAAAATGACGTCAAAAAGACACAAAATGACTAAAAAAAGACACAAAATGACTAAAAAAAGACACAAAATGACTAAAAAAAAGGCACAAAAAGAAACAAAATGACTAAAAAAAGACACAAAATGACCAAAAAAGACACAAAATGACTAAACAAAGACACAAAATGACTAAAAAAAGACACAAAATGACTAAAAAAAGACACAAAATGACTAAAAAAAAGACACAAGCTGACTAAAAAAAGACACAAAAAGAAACAAAATGACTAAAAAAGACACAAAATGACTAATAAAAGACACAAAAAGACACAAAATGACTAAAAAAAAGACACAAAATGACTAAAAAAAGACACAAAAAGAAACAAAATGACTAAAAAAGACACAAGCTGACTAAAAAAGACACAAAATAACTAAAAAAAAGACACAAAATGACTAAAAAAGACACAAAATAACTAAAAAAAAAGACAAGCTGACTAAAAAAAGACACAAAATGACTAAAAAAAGACACAAAATGACTAAAAAAAAGACATAAGATGACTAAAATAAAGACACAAGATGACTAAAAAAAAGACACAAGATGACTAAAAAAAAGACACAAAATGACTAAAAAAAGGCACAAAAAGAAACAAAATGACTAAAAAAGACACAAAATTAAAAAAAAAAGACATAAAATGACTAAAAAAAGACACAAAATAACCAGAAAAGGCAGAAAATTACTAAAAAAAGAGACATAAAATGATAAAAAAAAAAGACACAGAATGACTACAAAAAGACATAAAATGTATAAAAATATCAATGAGTGTTTCCAAACCACAAGATGACGTCCTCAAATCTCTTGTTTTGTCCACAAACCAAAGAGATATTCAGTTTATTGTCATAAAGGAACAAAGAAACCAGAAATATTCACATTGAAGAAGCTGAAATCAGAGAATTTGGACTTATTGTCTTTAAAAAACTGCTCACTGACTCAATCTCATAAACACAACTACCTGCTGCCACACACACACACTGCAGCACAACATGTAGATTAATACGCCGCTAAAAATAGTCCCAAACATATCAAGTTTCCCCTAAAGACCACAGTGACCAGCTGAGGTGTTTCACATTTTTTTGGTAATAACTTGTACAGAACAATAGAGAAAAGATTATAAAAATGTTTTATTTGTTGAGTGAATTCAACTGTTTTCTAATTAGTCTGTCAGATATTTTAATTATCAGTGAAACTCAGAGCTTTCACTGAAGTAATAGTAGTAACAACACAGTGTAGAAATACTGTATATATATATATATATATATATATATATATATATATATATATAAATATATACACACAATGACTCCTCTACTACACAATATTGCATCTGACAAATTGATATATTTTCTTTATTTACTATTTTTATTTAATGAATTGTGTATTTGTCATTGATTTTTGTCTCACATTTCATTATATATATATATATATATATATATATATATATATATAAGCACACAGTGACTCCTCTACTACACAATATTGTATCTGACATGTTATGTTGTTGTTGTTTTTATTTACTATTTTACTTATTGTATTGTATATTTGTCATTGATTTGTCTCACACACATATATTTTATGAAATGTATCTATTTAGTTTCATTGATTCTTATATCTTACTGTTATTGTTTTGTCCAAATTTGGACTTTCGTGCCAATAAAACCTTATTAAAGTGAATTTAAATGAAATTGAATGAATAAACTCACAGCTAGCAGGCTAACCACCAGGCTAAATCTGATAACTAACTGATAACTAACTAATCTAAAATATTATTTATTTTATTTACAGGCTCCACGTGGACTTTGTTTCCAGATGAAACTGTTAAATATGTCACATGTGACTAACAGGTCAAACAGTAGCTGTTAGCTTCAGTTAGCTTCAGTTAGCTTCAGTTAGCAGGACGAGCTAACTGAAGCTACATTAGCTGCTACACTGACAGATAAAAACAGCGAACAGACAATAAACCAACTGTTATTGTTATAATATTAACATATAAATTCAGTTTTCAGCGTTAAACTCACCAGCTGCATGAACCCTGAGAGGTCAGAGGTCAAAGGTTACAGGTGTTATGGACAGATCGGTGTCTCTGCAAACTTTGAAGTTTGTGTGCGTAGCATGCTCAGAGATCCGGCGCATGCGCAGTGATCAACGATATGTCAAAGAGGTGGAATATAGTAAGATGCATCACTCTGTCACAAGATCCGAGAACCAGGAATCACAAACAGCGAGGATGAGAAAATCAGGCACTGTAGCAGCAGGACCAGATTTATAAGTTATAAGTTAAAAAGGGGGGTGAAAAACAACAACAAAAAACTACATTAAATCATATATAATCTACTGTAAAAACAGAAACTGGACCACTGGATTTTCAAATTTGCAGTGGTCCTTGAATGCATCATATGCATCAAACACTGTCAGCAGTGAAAATGCAACAACAAAATCACTTTATTCTACGCGTCTCATTTAAAATTTGCCAAGATTAAACCATTTGCACTAATCAGATCCTATAATAAACATTAAATTCAGCAGAGACAGACTGTCACATGACAAAAATTGAAATCCTCGACTGAACTGCAGGCCGTTTACACAGAGCAGAGAGGAGAGGACAAGATACATAAACATTTAAATATGTATAGCATGTGGAGACACAGGATACTTCTATTATTGTAACACTTGTAGTCACTTGGAGCAATGTTGTATTTATAAATTCCATTTTTCCAATTGTGTATAGCAAAAAAAAAAAAAAAAATTTCCTTTTTTATGATTTATGGCATTGTAACTGTATAAAACTGCACAAAAAAACATGTTTGATTTCTCCCTATTTCCAGCCATGATTGTGTTGTTTTCATAAAGGACTTGTATATTAGCCCAAAGCAAGAGCTTAAAAAAAGAAAATTAAAAGAAATTAAAACAGAAATTAAAATGTCAATTTATCTCAAACTGAAAAACACTTTAAAAAATAAGGGAGAAGCTAGTTTCTGTCATGTCTAACCATATTTTTAAATTTGAAACATTTGTATTGATGACAACATTCAAGTCAGATACTAAAATTTGTTATGAAAAACATACATTATTTTTTTAAAAGCCACAAAAATCTGTAAAAACAAGGGTCACTTCTGCTTTGCATGGAGTTAATAATTAAGTTTATTATTTAATAATTTAAGTGAATTATTGTTTTGTTTAACAGACTAATTCTGACAAAAAAATAATAATTTCATTATTATTTTTCTGCCATGATATCCCTCTCATTGATTTTATACTTTTTATCAGTTTTATTTGTTTTTTGTCTTTTTATCTGATTTGTAATCTAGTTTTATTTCACTTGGTTTCGTCATAATAAAACATACATGGCCCGAAATAAGATATTTTCACACCAAACATTAATATTATTTTCCTGAGAAATTATCTTTCATACTCTTCTATCCTGTCAGAGAAAAAGTCTTCAGTTTGGTGTAACTTTCTGCTGCAGAGTGATACATCTTTATAAATATCTAGTCTCTGATGTTCCTGATGACGCTGTGCAGGTGTCGCCGCCCAGCGGCCTGTTGGAGAATTACAACAGTCTGATTACTACAAGCAGAAACAACAGAGAAGTTTCCAGTCAGTCAATGAAACTACATATTGTTTTTAATTCTTGTTTTATTTCTGTCGTCCAGAGACGATCTTTGTACATGTGCTGGCGTTACTGAATCACTTCACTTATTAAACTTCATCCACTTACAGTTCATTCTCCGTTCTTAAAGAGTTTTCATGAGATTAAACATGCAGTCGGTTCGCAGCAGGAGACTTTTAAACACACGTTGTGACTGAAATACAGTTTTTCTGAAAGAGAAATGTGCAAAATCCCAAAGTGGAATGTTTTTATTTAACATTAACGTCTAGAAACAGAGACTGCAGGCTTAAAAACTTCAGCAATATTTGAATTTCTGTCCCACTTTTGTGCATTTTTTTGTTGCTGTCACAGATATAAACGTGGTGATGGAGAACTCTCTTATCAAACAGAAGAAGAGTTTCATCACCGTCATCTTCATCACCACCACCTTCGTTCTGCTCCACGTCAGACAGTTCAAAGGTTTTCTTCAGGAATGTTTCTTGGTGTTGACTTCCTGTCTGGACAGGAAGTCCATGATGAGCGTGGCGGCCTTCCGGGGACGCTCCAACGCCACCGAGTGACCGCAGTCCTCCAACACCGTCACCTGACAGTTAGTCAGCTCCGCCTGCAGCACCGAGGCCCCGGAGACGTCCACCACCTGAGGACACACACACAATATCAGAACAATAATAATAATAACAAGTATTCAGCTCCTTTACTGCAGTAAAAGTACTAATACACACTGTGAAATGACTCCACTACAGTAAAAGTCCTGCATTCAAAACTTACTGAAGTAAAAGTACAAAAGTATCAGCGTCAAAATGTTCTTAAAGTATCAAAAGTGAAAGCACTTGTTATGCAGAATGAACTCACTCAGATTGTTTTATACATTATAAATATATTATTGGATTATTATTATTGATGCACCGATCGATCGGTCGGCACCGATTTCCTTAATTTTGCGGAATCAGAGATCAGCCGATTCTTTTACGTTCTTATCTCCCTCCGCAAAGGTCTGAAAGTATTTATTTTAAGTTAAGTATTTTATTAACTACCTCAGACATTGTGATTTCCTTTATTTGTTAAAGAAAAATACTGCTGTGTTATTGTTTTTGAATAAAATAAGATTCAAACATTAAAGGTTCAGCGATGAGTTATAAAAAAAATCAGTATCGGCCAAAATCAGAATCAGCAGGTCAGGCTTTTTAAAAATCGGTAATCGGCCAGAAAATTGCAATCGGTGCAGCCCTAATTATTATTATTGATGCATTTATGCAAGCAGAATTTTTATTGTGTAGAGAAAAGGCTCATTTTAACTACTTAATACACCGTTATGGTGGTGGAGGTTTAATTAAAAAAAGTTTTCTGTTTAATTCATTAGTTGTTGAATTTTAGTTGCATTCTGCATTAATATATGAATCTGCAAACTAACTGAAGCTGTAAAACAACTGCAGTGAAGTAAAAAATACAATATTTCCCTATATTCTCAATATATTATTGGATTATTATTATTATTGATGCTTTTATGCCAGCAGTGTTTTAATGTGTAAAGGTAGGACTCATTTTAACTATTTATATACTTAAAGTCTAATCACTTTAAATGAATCATGTTTTAATGTTAAATCTCAACCTGTAAAGTAACTAAAGCTGTCAGATAAATGTAGTGGAGTAAAAGTATAAAGTTTTATAAAAATGGAAATACTCAAGTAAAGTACAAGTACCTCAAAATTATACTTAGGTACAGTACTAAATAGAGTAAATGTACTTAGTTACTTTCCACCACTGGTCTCCAATAGTTTGATTTATGACCAAGTACCTGCTAAACTAATATCTAAATATGGTTATTAACAAACATTAACATGCCAATATAATAAATAATCATGATGAACATTAAACCTGCTGAACTTCAGCATGTTAACATATTCAATACATATTTTTGGTTGAAGGTTTTTAGCTCTTTTTTCCTTGAATATAAAATATTTGTGTGGCTGGTGTTTACCTGGTCCTCCTTCCCCCAGATCACCTGAACAGGTGAGCTGATCAGGTGAAGGTTCTCCTGCAGAGAATGACGAGACTTCTCCCCCACCAGCTCCATGAACACTACACACACACACACACACACACACACACACACACACACAATAAATCAGAGGAGCATATAACAGCTACTTTCTTAAACATAAAACTTTCTTAAATAATATTTTTAAGAGGTTATTAAGAGATGAATAATATATATATAATATTATATTATGGCAAGCCGTTCAGGAATTTATTATATATATATGGATAGAAAACCTGAGAATATATATTGAAGGTTTTAATATATATTCTCATGTTTCTATATATATTTTCAGACTTTTAATAAATATTCTCAGACTTCAATATATATTCTCCCACAAACAACGTATTGCCTTGTAAGCCAATTCTATAAATTATAACCAAGAAGCTAAGAAACATTTTTTCTGCAGAAGCAGAGCTGCTGCAGGCTTTTAATGTGAAACATCTGGACAGGAAGTGTTAAGTTTCACTGGCAACAGCAACTAAAAAAAAAAAACAGCACGACAGAAAAACTGGATTTATTAACATAAAGTAAAAGTGTTATAAAGAGAAAGTGAGAGAGTTTTCTGTGGATTCTGTTATGGAATTAAAACTGTGGGAATATTTTTTTCTGAATTTATCAAGACAACAAGTAAATATTTGTGTTTCTATCGACAACAAATTAACCTTCAAGTAAGTTCAGATCAGACAACGAGGAGCTAAATAAATAACCCTAACCCACGGTCGCTGGTTTATTCTGTTCTTTCCTGCTCACCTGGACATATTTACATATTCTGCCAAATCAAACAACTCTTGCAAAACTCAAACCGTTATTTGTTCAATGAACTATCGACTGATAGAAACATGAAACCTGCTGGAGGCTTTTAATGTTTAAACAGTGATAAGAACTGAGTGTTCATGATAAAATCAGGAAGCTGCTGTCACACTGACCTTCTTTATAGAAACTGTTGTTGGGGATCCTGTTGGCAAGGAGACCCCTCAGGACCTGCACACACACACACACACACACACACACACACAGAAACAATATCATAAATCATAAATTATGTTTTAGCAGGAGTAGATGTTTTCCTTGTTAACTCCTTAAAATGTATCGATATGTTCACAGAAGATTTCCTCTGTCAGTAAGAAGCAGCTGAAGAATTCATTTTCCAGTCCTTTAAAATGTGAATTAACTCATCAAACAGACTCTACAGAATTAATTCCACTCTTTGAATATATTATTATGTCATTATTCACCAACCAGAACTTTGATTTATTAAAATTACAAGTCATAAAACATGGCTGACACGGAGGTGTATTGGTGAGCACTCTCGCCTCGCAGCAAGCGAGTGTTGATGTGCTGATGTGGTTGACCAGTTGTTGTTTTTCCTATGTGTCCTTGAAGGTATCATCAGCAGAGTGCAGGTTTGGAGCACCTGGTTCAGGCGCTCCTAAAAGGATAAAAACCCACGCTGTATCCCAGAGTCAAGGATCCTTCCTTCAGAGTCGGGTCCTCCAGAGCTGAGGCCAGAGAAGTTCCACTAATGGAGCCTTCAGTGTGCAGCTGTGTCATTGCCTGATTGGACGTCCTGCTTAAATTCAGCGCTGCAGTTTAAAAACAATTTATAAATAATAACAAAGGATTATAGCAGACTGTCGGTCTGTTAACCCTTTGATGCACAACATGGGTAAAAAATGACCCTCATTCATTCCCTTCATGTTATTTAATGCTGCTGTGTTTTTCTATCATCTATCTTTTGATATCAACATATTTTATGATTGAATATTCCAAGTATTCTTTAAATATATTGTTTTTGATAACAACAGATCATTATTTCCATTTTGCTTCTCATACTTTATGAAGAAAAAAAGGTTTTGTATTATTACATAGTTAACTACTTGGCTAAGTAGCTTCTAAGTAGTTA
This sequence comes from Centropristis striata, assembly GCF_030273125.1. Taxonomy (NCBI): domain Eukaryota; kingdom Metazoa; phylum Chordata; class Actinopteri; order Perciformes; family Serranidae; genus Centropristis; species Centropristis striata. The sequence continues at coordinate 44,158,062 of NC_081519.1, read as the reverse complement.
GCAAGCTATTTAGCTAACTACTTAGCCAAGAAGTTAGCTAAGTAGCTATCTTAGCAAGCTACTTAGCTTAAAATGGATACGGGTCATTTTTGACTCATGCTGTGCATTAGAAGAGTAGTGACACAAAATATATATATAATATATATATAAATAATAAAGGAAAACATAAAATTAGGATGTATGTTGATCAGAAACAAACTAATTGAGGAAAACCTGGAATACTGAATGATGAAAATAATTTATTGCAAAGATATAGAACATAAACTCTGTCGGGTCACTTGAGACCATGTTATGCATCAAAGGGTTAACACAATAAACAAATGTATAACTTTCTGAATGGTATAGCTATATATACTTTGCACATAGTACAACATCATCTGACGCATATAAATTAATTAACAATAACTAGCGACTGAGACGCATTAATTAACTTCAATGTATCAAGATGATGTTTATTATCTGTTAGCTAAATATTCTGGCAATTGTTTATGTAGCTTATATGTTTTTGCTTGACTTTGAAGACACGTTTTGTAAGTTATGTGATAACATTCAGTGTAAACTGAAAATACTATGTAATATATTTAAATTCATATTTGACGTCACATAACCAGAGTTTTCCAAATTCTCCACTTTGCCCGGAGTTTTTTAGAAATAATCGTTTTCTGTGATAAAAACTGGGTTTTCGTGTAAATGAGAGGCAAAACAGCATGGAAATATCTGCGTTTTCCCTTCGTGCAAACCAGCCTCAAAGAGTTGAACCATTCTGCTCTCTGTCACACAAGCTGAAAGAACCCACAGTGGCATCAGAGTACGCCTCACATACACTTGGGTTTAATTGGCCGTAGGAGTGAATGAGAACATGGACCCAACCTCTCACCCAATGACCCGCGTGTGGATAAGCAGTTAATGAATGAATGAAGTCATAAAACACGGGTGGAGTTAAAGGATGTTAAACAGTAACATTTCACCTCTTTTACTTATGAATAAGTTTATTTAACCTTGTTCACGGAAGAAGGAGAACACCAAGAGCTGTTTAAGTTAAATATCAGCTGAAACAAAAAGTCTTTCCAAGTCAAACATCATGATGTAGGATCGTCTCTGTAACACGGAGCAAAGATCCTTTAAACTGAGCAAGATGTTAACTAGTCTGGTGGTAGTGGGACAGGACCGGAAGGTTCCTGACGATGAATGGGACAGAAAAAAACAAAACCAGAAAGGCCTTCATGTTTACTGCCATAGGAAAGGAGTTTATTAGCTATTTTAGGAGGTTTTTCTGTTTAGAAAACCTGCATAAACGTGCAAAGTTTGTGTAAAAACAGCTGCTGCACTGATGATGATGGAATGATGCTGCTGATGGATAATCTGAATCTACCGGTCGACTTTAAGATTCTTCTCCTGGTCTATAAATCTCTTCCTGGTCTTAGTCCAGCCTGTTTATCTGGTATGAGGACCCTCAGGTCTTCTGGTCTTTAATAATATTAAAGTTAGAACATAAACCCTCACGGTGAGGCCTCGTTTTCTCTCTGTGGTCCACGTTGGTGGAAGACCTGAAGACCTGAGGCCCTCAGAGACGCTTCAGCTCTTTAACAGCAAACTGAAGACTTTTCTCTTTAATTTGGCTTTTACTGGAAACATTTTTAGAGGTTTTTCTGCTCATGCATCTTAGTGTTATAACATCTTCTCTTTTATTTATTTATTTATTTATTTGCTATTATTTATTAGTCTAGTTTTATATATATATATATATATATATATATATACATATATATATATATATATTATCATGCTTTACTTTCCAAATATTTGTTTACTTTTGCTTTTATTTTATCTTACCTTACTTTATTATTTTTTTTGTTTTATCTAATTAATTTCTAAGCTTCCTCCAGTGTTTCCTCAGTTTGTGCTTTGTTTATAATGGGATGGTTTCTATGTTTTATTATTATTATTATTATTATTATTATTATTATTATTTCCCTTTTTTATATGAAGCACTTTGTGTTAAATATCTTTTGTATGAAAAGTGCTATAGGTTGATACCTGTCAGGGGAGGTTGGTTGGTTGATTGATTGATTGATTGATTGATTGATTGATTGATTGATTGATTGATTGATTGATTGATTGATTGATTGATTGATTGATTGATTGATTGATTGATTGATTGATTGATGGGTACCTGTCGGGGCAGGTTGAGCGGGACGTAGCAGCAGAGCTTCAACATGTCCTCCAGCTCCTGAGGAGTCGACGGGATCAGAGGGATCCGACCCTCCTCCTTAGAGTTCTCCATCTCCCTCAGACGACTGATGAACTCAGAGTCTGTGGGGTACACCAGACCTGGAGGAGAGGAGGAGGAGGAGGAGGAGAGGAGGAGGAGGAGGAGGAGGAGGAGGAGAGGGAGAGGAGGAGGAGGAGAGGGAGGAGGAGGAGGAGGAGGAGGAGGAGGAGAGGAGAGGAGGAGGAGGAGGAGAGGGAGGACGAGGAGGAGAGGAGGAGAAGGAGGAGGAGAGGAGGAGGAGAGGAGGAGGAGGGTGAGTTGGAGAGGAGGAAGAGAAGGAGAAGAGAAGAAGAGGAGAGGAGAAGTAGGAAGAGGAGGAGGAGGAGGAGGAGGAGGAGGAGGAGAGGAGGAGAAGAGGAGAGAGGAGGAGAGGAGAAGGAGAGGAGGAGTAAGAGAGGGAGGACGAGGAGGAGAGGAGGAGAAGGAGGAGGAGAGGAGGAGGAGAGAGGAGAGGGAGGAGAGGAGGAGGAGGAGGAGGAGGAGGAGGAGGAGGAGAGGAGAGGAAGGAGGAGGAGGAGGAGGAGAAGGAGGAGGAGGAGGAGGAGGAGGAGGAGGAGGAGGAGGAGAAGAGGAGAGGAGGAGGAGGAGAGAGGAGGAGAGGAGAGGAGAGGAGGAGGAGGAGGAGAGGAGAGGAGGAGGAGGAGGAGAGGAAGGAGGAGAGGAGGAAGAGAAGGAGAAGAGAAGAAGAGGAGAGGAGAAGTAGGAAGAGGAGGAGGAGGAGGGGGAGGGGGAGGGGGAGGTGGAGAGGAGGAAGAGAAGGAGAAGAACAGGAGAGGAGAGGAGAGGAGAGAGAAGTAGGAAGAGGAGGAGGAGGAGGAGCAGAGAAGAAGGAGGAGGAGAACATTCTGTCATTGTGCTTCTTGAATCAGTTTCAGGTTTAAACAGTGAAACAGGAAGTAGAGGAGTCAGGTGAGTTTACCTGCTGGACAGACCAAGGTGGCGCTGGACAGGTCGTCAGGGTAACGGGCGGCGTAGACTCCAGCCACGTTCCCGCCCATCGACGTCCCGACAAGGTGGAACGGCCGTTTATCCAGACCGACGCTCCGCACGAACTGAGACAGAGAGAGACAGGAAGAGACAGACAGAGGAGTCAGATAGGATCTGTAGCTCTGCTTCGACTGAAGCTGAAGTTTTGAAATGTTGCATTAAAGAAAATACAACTAGGGATGTTTCCATCAGCTGGTTTAGAGAATAAACTAAACAGAAGAAGAAGAGAAAACAACAACAAATTGTTGTTAATCAGACGAGAGAAAATGGAGAGAAGTCTTCAACAACTTCTTCTTCTTTTAGGTTTTCCTTCAGAGCAGAAACAGCTGATCAGTCCGTCAGTTAACCAGTTATTATTATTATTATTATTATTATTATTATTATTATTATTATTCTGGGGGAGATAGCAGGTCAACAATAAATACCACACAGAAGATAGATAGATTTGAGCTGTCCCTTAAATGTCCACGACATCAGAACTTATTCAGAAAAAGTGTTTCCATTTCCTGTTTACACATTAAATATTAAAACCAACTAAATTAAGGCTAAAAACTATTTTAATCGCATTTTCAACATCAAGATTTTCTCATGAAAATCTACAAAAAACACAGAGAAATTAATTGATGTAGGAGGAGGAGAGGAGGAAGAGGAGGAGAGGAGGAGGAGAACAGGAGGAGGAGGAGAGGAGAAGGAGGAGGAGGAGGAGGAGGAGGAGGAAAAGAGGAGGAGGAGGAGGAGGAGGAGAGGAGGAGGAGAAACAGGAGGAGGAGGAGTAGGAGGAGGAGAGGAGAAGGAGGAGGAAAAGAGGAGGAGAAGAGGAGAAGGAGAAGAGGAGGAGGAGGAGGAAAAGAGGAGGAGGAGAAGAGGAGAAGGAGAAGAGGAGGAGGAGGAGGAAAAGAGGAGGAGGAGAAGAGGAGAAGGAGGAGGAGGAAGAGGAGGAGGAGGAGAAGAGGAGTAGAAGGACGAGAAGGGAAAGAGGAGGAGGAGGAGGAGGAGAAGAGGAGAAGGAGGAGGAGGAGGAGAAGAGGAGTAGAAGGACGAGAAGGAGAAGAGGAGGAGGAGGAGGAGAGGAGAAGGAGGAGGAGGAGGAGCAGGAAAAGAGGAGGAGAAGAGGAGAAGGAGGAGGAGGAGGAGGAGAAGAGGAGGAGAAGGACGAGAAGGGAAGGAGGAGGAGGAGGAGGAGAAGAGGAGGATGAGAAGGAAAAGAAGAGGAGGAGAGGAGAAGGAGAAGAGGAGAAGGAGGAGGAGGAAGAGGAGGAGGAGAAGAGGAGTAGAAGGACAAGAAGGAGAAGAGGAGGAGGAGGAGGAGAGGAGGAGCAGGAAAAGAGGAGGAGAAGAGGAGAAGGAGAAGAGGAGAAGGAGAAGAGGAGAAGGAGGAGGAGGAGGAGGAGGAGAAGAGGAGTAGAAGGACGAGAAGGGAAAGAGGAGGAGGAGGAGAGGAGAAGGAGAAGAAGGGGAGGAGGAGGAGGAGGAGCAGGAAAAGAGGAGGAGAAGAGGAGAAGGAGAAGCAGCAGGAGGAGAAGAGGAGGAGGAGAAGCAGCAGGAGGAGAAGAGGAGGAGGAGATCCAGACCTGGTGGATCCGGGTCACCTGACCCTGGATGCTGTAGTCCTCAGCTCCGGTCCGACTCGTCCCCTCGTGTCCCGGCATGTCAACACACACCACATGTTGACTCCTGGGGAGGTGCTGGAGGAGGAGACACACACACACACACACACACACACACACACACACACACACTGGAATAAAAGGAGTTTTCAAACTAATCACTGATTCTGAGCATGAACTCAGTCACATCTCTGTATATATAGTGTGTGTGTGTGTGTGTGTGTGTGTGAGTGTGTGTGTGTGTGTGTGTGTGTGTGTGTGTGTGTGTGTTACCTTGACGACGGGCAGCCACATGTCCTTGGTGGCTGAGAACCCGTGCAGCAGCAGCAGCGACGGCGTGTCGTCCCGCGGCGTCCCGCGGCTGCAGTAACAGAACCGGTAGGTCCCGCTGTGGGAGAACTGGACCAGCAGACCCAGTCTACGGCGCCAGTACCTGACCAGGACCACACACACACACACACACACACACACACACACACACACACACCAGTTAGTCCAACTGGTTATCTCAATTAGTTTACAGCTATAATGTGTTCTGTGACCACATGTGAAGTTACCCAGAGATTAGAAAATCAGTACAAACGCAGTGCTTTTATTTTGAAGGCGATTTACATACAGTCATGGGGGAAAAAAAGATTCGACCTCCTTGTTTTCTTCAGTTTCTTGTTCATTTTAATGTCTGGTTCAACTAAAGGTTATTATCAAGTATGTTTCCATGACTGTAGATGTAAAAATGGCCAAAAAAAGGACACAGAATTATCGAAATAGAAACAAATTGACCAAAAATAGATGTTAAAATGATCAGAAAAGACAGAAAATGACCAAAAGACACAAAATGATGCAAAAATACCAAAAAATAGATGTAAAAATGACAAAAAGACACAAAATGACAAACAAATGAATTTGGTTCAATGAGGATAATTTACTCGTTTTTCATTAAAAATGCACATTAAAACTTTTTTCTGCACATTGGAAAGACCTACATATAAAATGCAATGGTTTCTAATGCTTTTAATATTTTACATTTATTTTTTTAATAAAAAAAATACATCTAACTATTTTTTTTAATTATTTTGCATCCCAACAGTATGGTTAAATGTGTTTGGAGACACTGTGACTGTGGTGAACCAACACTGCAAAACATGTTTATTCTCTTTCTGTTCTTTCTCTGGAGTTTACTGAGTTCAGGGAGTTTCAGGGGGATTTTTATTTTTTAGCTTGAGGGCTTTTTTCTGCTTCTATTCTAGTAAAAAAAATCCCCTGAAGGTGTTTAGTTTTCAGAGACGTTCTCCTAAAGTGTTAAATCTGAAAATATCAGCTACAGGAGGATTTATAACCTAAATGTTTACATGATGTAACACGTGTTTCTCATGTAACGTTTCTTCAGCTGATGATTAAACCTCTATTACATCACAGTGACTCAGCAGTGTGTGTGTGTGTGTGTGTGTGTGTGTGTGTGTGTGTGTGTGTGTGTGAGAAGTCACTCTGCTCGGGCCATTTCATCACTGCTGGCAGCTTTCATTTATCTGGTTTTGTACATTTTTTGTCTTTTTTGGTCATTTTGTGACCAAAAGAAGATGTAAAAAGACACAAAAAAGACACAAAAGACCAAAAAAATACACAAAAAAGACAAAAAAAGACCAAAAAAGAAACAAAAGACGTAAAATGACCAAAAAACACAAAAACTCACCCAAAAAAAGACACAAAAGACGTAAAATCACGAAAAAAAGACAAAAAAAAAGACAAAAACTTTTTTTAAATCTTGGTAAGAACCAAATAATCATCAGGTCACTCTGCTCAGTTCATCACTGCTGCAGCTTTACTTTATCTGGTTTTAAGAGTTCATTTATTATTTTAAGTGTCTTAAGTCTGTGTGTGTGTGTGTGTGTGTGTGTGTGTGTGTGTGTGTGAAGTAATAGCAGTAATCTACTGAACAGTCCACGTGTTGGATTTTTTTTTTTTTTTTACAGTTTAGACAAAGTCCACGAGGTCCTCGCGGTCCTGCTCCTTCACAATAAAAGCATATCTTACAGGGCTGGAGCAAAGCAAATCTAAGAGCAGAATCAGGGTCAAAACATCAGAACGTGAAATCAATAAGTCGTGCTGTCGAATGGACGGACCGCGCTCCGAAGATGGGAACAAACCTCATGACCTACAACAACAATTCTGTTATTTAATGTAAACAATTTTGAGGAAAACATGTTTACTAGAACAGGAAAAAAACGACCGTGTGACTAATCCAAACCAGGCGGTAACCTCCGGGTCTGAGCCTTGAGCTGCATTCTACCAGAGACTCAGCAGGGGGCGCAGAAGCATTTGGGTCCATTCATTTCAATACAAAATGAGAAAACTTCTCCCTTGATTTATTATCTCAGAAATGTTTTTCAGGACAACACTATGGTCTCAATCACTAGTAAAACATCTTCTTCAAGACAATCTGATGTTAATAGTTCTAATAATGGCCCCATTTAGAAGAAATAGAAGATAAAGAATCGTATGATTTGGGGCGGGGCTACCTTTGATTGACAGGTCACTAACAAGACGAGCCGTCACCAGGAGAGAAGCAGAACAATGCGTATCCACGGCAACGAGTCAAGCATTCACGTTATATATACATATATGTCCGCTTTAGTCATTTTGTATCTTTTTTTGTCATTTTGCGTCTTTTTAAAAATAATTTGATGTTGTTTTTTTTAAAGTAATTTTGCGTCTTTTTTGGTCATTTTACATCTTTTTTTTTTAAGTCATTTTGCATCTTTTTGGGTCATGTTACATATTTTTTGGTCATTTTACGTATTTTTGGTCATATATATATATATATATATATATATATATATATTTATATACATATATATATATATATATATACAGTATATATATATATAAAAGGAGGTTTAGTGGTTTGGTCTCATAACTTTGACCCTTTGACTGTATTTTGACTTAATGACGTATTATCTGAAGGTTTTGTTCATTAAATGTCTTGTTCAGCGTTTGGTTGGACTAACAGACACTCCAAGGAGTCGCTGCTCAGTTTACTGAGGTCAGTAACAACATTTAAACTAGCATCAGTTAATGCTAACAGCTAATGCTAACATGAGTGAGTCAGGTTGAGGTGTAGAGAGGCTGTAGTCAGTGATCAGATCCCTCTCCTCCTCCTCCACAGTCCACATATGCTCTGATCCCCAGATCCACAATGGACCTGCACTTATAGATGCACTACACATTTTTTGGTCATTTTGTGTCATTTCTGGGTGATTTTGTGTCTTTTTTTTGGACATTTTGTGTCTTTTTTGGTCATTTTGTGTCATTTTTTGGTCATTTGTGGGTGGTTTTATGTCTTTTTTGTGTCATTTTGTGTCATTTCTGGGTGATTTTGTGTCTTTTTTTGGACATTTGTGTCTTTTTTGGTCATTTTGTGTCATTTTTTTCTTTTTTGTGTCATTTTGTGTCTTTTTTGGGGTCATTTTGTCTTATTTTTGATAATTTTGTGTCTTTTTTTGTAACTTTTTGGTAATTTTGTGTCTTTATTGTAACTTTTTGGTCATTTTGTGTGTTTTTTGGCCTTTTTTGGGGTCATTTTGTCTTTTTTTTTGTAATTTTGTGTCTTTTTTTGTAACTTTTTGGTTATTTTGTGTCTTTTTTGTCATTTTTTGGGCGATTTTGTGTCTTTTTTGGTCATTTTGAGTCAGCTAACATGAGCCGGTCAGGTTGAGGTGTAGAGAGGCTGTAGTCAGTGTCGTCATGGTGACCACCTCCATTATTTACACAGTCTGCTGTTAAAGCCCTGCAGGTTTCTGCGGCCTGTGTTTGTGGTGTAATGCTGTGTGTCGTCCTGTAGGGGGCGCTAGAGCAGAGGTCACATGGTCAAAGGTGGAGAACATTTAGACATGTGGTCGGAGGTTTCTGAGGTTTTCTGCTTCGCTTTTTGCAGTTTGTCTGAATAGAGCGTTTCATGATCTGAGCTGTGAAACGAGACAAACAGAGAACTTCATTCTGTGTTTGTGCTTCAGGCTCCAAGAGAGAAAAACTGGGTTGATGAAGACTTTCAGCAGGCAAGAAGACTTACTGGGAGGAGATCCACTCAACATGATTTAATGCAAACATATTTTCTCCAATGTGCAATATCTGTAAAATGCAAAGTACTCTCAGGAAAACAGACACAAAAATATTTATATTTATAAGAAATGCCAAATATCAGAAATGTATGTATATAAAATGCATAGAATGTATATATGTGTGTCTTATTGTTTATATTATTCTTATTCTGTCTTTGTGTCTGTATCTTTATGTATATCTGCGGGATAAATAAAGTTATATCTTATCTTAAACTTTTAAAAATGTAATTTAATGTGCAATATTCTCTGTGCAATGGTCCATATCCAACTGCTGACTGTCTGCATTTTATAGATTCTTATTTTATTTTTGTTTCAATTGTTAGTACTTTCTATATTTCTACTTGTTTAAATTGTAAATTGTTAATACTTTTAAAAATATTTCTTACTTGTTTATTTGCTAATAACTTTCTTATATTTCTAGTTTATACCGCTGTTTACTATTTATTGTTATTGTTTGCATTAATAATATTTTGCAAGCTTGTTTATGACTAAAAATGTTCTTCTTATTAATTTGGCAAATAACGAACTTACCTTTCAAACACTAAAACTCATTTTTCTGTTCAGGAATGCAACTAAATAACTTTAATTTGACTCGTAATCAAGAAATAATAATGTGCTTTACTATTTTTTACCCGTTTTTTTTCCATTTAATTCCATTTAATTGCGAAACTGTGTATTTGGGCATAATGACACTTTAATTAATCTAAATCCAGTGATAAGACATGTAATGAGTAGAAGGGAACTAACTTATATATATTATATATATATAAGTATATAATATCGGCCAGTCAGTTAGTTTTATCTGCTGCTTTCTGAAAAACAGGAACACAGAAAGAACTTTACTGGAAACTAACCAGTAACCAGTCCAACCAGCCTGGCTCAGTGTGTGTGTGTGTGTGTGTGTGTGTGTGTGTGTGTGTGTGTGTGTGTGTGTGTGTGTGTACCAGTTGTAGGCTCTGAGCAGCGCTCCAGGCCACAGCAGGCAGGAGGTGATGAAGGCGAGGACGGGCAGAGCCAGAATCCCTCCTGACAACACGATCAGATCCATCGCTGCACCGGCCTTTCAAAATAAAACACACAGACTGACATCATCATCATCATCATCATCATCATCATCATCTGCAGCAGAGTCCCTTCAGTCTCAACATTCATCAGAATTCATCACATTAAATAAACAGATAAACTCTCCTCCTGCAGAACGGTTGAATCTTGTACCACAGATAGAGAACGATGGTTATGAAATAACTGAGAGAGAAACAGGATGTGACCACGTTTTATAACTCCGCCTTGAACTATGAATTATTATTATTATTATTGTTTATTATTAATATTATTTTATTACTTTTATTATTTAGTGTTATTTTTTTATTTTATTTTTCTATTTAATTATTATTATTATTATTTATTTAATTTTTTCCCATTTTTATTTTTATTTATTTGATCATTATTATTATTATTATTATTATTATTATTTTATATTTTTTCCGATTTTAATTTTTTTTATTATTCTTTTTTTATTCCCCCCAGTAATTTTCATTTTTCATTCATTTTTTTATTTTCTATTGACTCAATTATTTGTTTTCCTCTGAGAGGGCTGTTGGTTATGAGAGGGAGGGAAGGGTTTTATGACTGTTTTTAAAAAAACCAACAAAACTCAATAAATTTTGAAAAAAACAAAACAAATTAATTCTTGACACATTTTGGGAGATGAGCTTGTTTACGAATCAGACGAGAATATGAATATCAGATTCATGTTTCAGCACAGAAACAAACTGTTTGTGTTTCCAGCCTCGAGATGGATGGATGGATAGATAGATGGATATATAGATAGATAGATAGATAGATAGATAGATAGATAGATAGATAGATAGATAGATAGATAGATAGATAGAGAGAGAGAGAGACTGATGGTGCCTGTCACCTCGTTTTCCTGCCAAGATTCAAGCCTGAATATTCTAAAATATCTTTTATGTTTATCTGAGTCCTTTTATAAGAACACATGAGCAGAAGAACCAAACGTTCCCTGTTCTGTGTTGTGACCTGCTCCTCTTCAATCATACTTTTATTTGTTTGAACAATGTTTCGTTTGACCAAAGCTTTAATTACAGCTAGCTGCTCTTTTAAAAATGTCCAGTTTGAGGCTCTTAAAGATGTGAAGATGTGAAACAAGTGTTTAGTGTTATATATTTAATTTGGTTTAAATATGGGCTATGCTTACTGTCTTCATATTTATTTATTTATCTTAATGTTTTTATTCATTTTATTTGTGGTATATTTATTTGACTTGATTTAAATACAGAATATGCAGACTATCTTTATAATTTTTTTATTTTGTTTTATTTTTGGTATTATATATATTTTTATTTAACTTACTTTAATTGTGTAATATGCAGACTATATTAAATATTTTTATTTTATTTTTTGCATTGTTACTTGACTTACTTTAAATATAGAATATGTAGACTATATTAATTTTTTAATTTTGTTATTACTTTTCTCTACGGAATACGAATTTTTCGCGAGGTAAGTTGCAAAAAACTGCCCAAAATTTTGCATTGAAGTGAATGGGACGGCCGAAAAAAAATGAGCGAAAAAGAACAATAATTGTAGATTTTTAAACGTCTACTTCTCCGGCATAATTTCACCTAGAGACTCCATTTAAACTTTAAACAGTAGACACAAGTCTTGTGTATCGGTGTATTAATCCACGTTTCGATAGGTCATATAGTTTTTTATCAATCCCTGTTCAATGACCATGATCATTTTTGGAGAAATTCTGAGATTATAATGGGTGTGTATTGCACGGAATGTTCGTGTCACAGTGTGTGACATCATCACCAGAGTGTAGAGGGAGAGAAAAAACTGTCAAAAAATAAATTTGAAAACTGCGCTCCAGGCCACAAATTCCACTCTACAGAAATAATTTATACATAGAAACGTAGGAAAATTAGTCTTCTCCCTCACAATCCTCTGGTAAAGCTGTTAGAGTTATAGTTTGGGCGTAGGACGCACAGATGATCCACCAACACCACCAACAGCCTCATTGGCTCCCATATTAAAAACACAGGAAGATTTCTGTAGAAAAGCATATTTAACAGTTTTTCAGATCGCTCTAACAAAGCTATTTCTTCATTTTTCTTCACAAAAAAACATATGTAGACGTTCAGAAAGAACTCAGGACGCTCAAAGTGAAGTCGGATCAATGATAGGTATTATGGTTTTGCCAAAAATGCTTTCTGTTCGAGGCCAGAAATTCCAGTCTGTCCACCTCTGGCTGCTGTCACTGTGCCAGAAGATTCAGGTGGCAGTTAATTCTGTTGATTGCTCTGTTCTGACTGCCTTTGATCTTTGCTCTGATTGCCTTTGAACCTTTGATGTGATTACAGTTACAGATACACACACACACACACACACACACACACACACACACACACACACACACACACACATTTTGAGGTTAAAGGTCATAGGTTGCTGTATAAATAAATACTTGTAAAGGAATGCTTGTTGTAGGTGTGCTCCTTGTATATTATATAGTATCATAACATTACTAGTATTAATTGTTTGAAATCTCTGAAGAATCTCATCATAGTGTACACACACCGGCAGTAGCCCCCGTGGCCCTTTCACACTTTACCCAGAGGACATTTTCTAGTTTTATATTATTTTACAGATGAATTTGACTTGATTTAAATATAAAAAAATGCAAACTGTTTTAATTTTATTTTATTTTAGGTATTATATATACATATATTTATTTCACTTGCTTTAAATGTGATATATGCAGACTACGTTAATTATTGTTTTTACTTTATTTGTGATATATTTATTTGACTTGCTTTAAATATAGAACATGTGGACTATTTTTTATAATTTTTATTTTATTTTTGGTATTATATATTTAATTTAACTAGCTTTAAATATGTAATATTAAGGTGTTTTTTTTTTTTTAAATTAGGTTAATTGTTTTCCATGAAAAATTAGTTATTGTGGTCAACTTACCTTTGTGTACAATCTCTGAATAATTAAATAATATAACAATAATGTGAACATGAATAGATGAATACAGTCATTTAAGGTGAGAAAGAAAGAAGCATGTGACGTGATAAGGATCAGTGGACCTTGACAGAAGAGTTGACAGAAAAAAAAGGAAAAGAAAGAAAGAAAGAAAGAAAGAAAGAAAGAAAGAAAGAAAGAAAGAAAGAAAGAAACGCTGCGGTTCAGTTACATAAACCTCAGAGTGTTAAAGTCTCTTTGTGCTGGTAGATCTGTTCATAGATATCTATGGGACTGTTTATGAAAAGTAAATATGCGGAAAACGGAACTTCCTTTAAAGCGGATCATCGTTAGTTTCCTGTTATTTTTAGAAGAAATGTTTCTTTTTATAATCTGCTGCTGAATCAAACGTAGAGACACATTAACATTATCATCATCAGATTAATAAACCGGCAGATTAAATATCATTCAGTCGCACATGTAACCTGAAAACATGAGAAACAGACGTGACGTAGCTGTGACGCAGCAGGTTATTAATAACAACAGAGACACAGTAACACAACCAGCTGCTGGAGACATAATCAATATTATAATTCTTTATAATAATCACCTGAAACAGGAAGGAGCTGTGAACCTGTCCGGGTCCTCTTCGGTCTGTCACCAACACTTGTCCTCCATCCAGTCTGCTCCTCCTCCTCCTCCTCCTCCTCTTCCTCCTCCTCTTTCTCCTCTTTCACCTAAATTACGCAACACTTTCTTCTCATCTGCTCTTAAAGGGAAAGTACAATCAGAGGCCGGCGCTGCGTTCAGGGGCTGTCGGAGACATCACAACCCTGAATCCTGTGTGTGCAGTTATCCTCCAGCAGAGGGCGCCACCACCTC
>NC_081519.1:44089203-44139203 GCF_030273125.1 Centropristis striata | reverse complement strand
TTCCTAATGTGTTTCTCTCTGATTGGACTCAGTTCTGGTTAGTTTCTAACCTTCCAGCTGCTCTTAGTGTGTGAAACACGTGTTTCCCGTCTCTGTCAGCCTCTGAGAGCTCATAACCAAATGTTTCTTTAAGCACTTTAAACACTTTAGTCTCAACTAAACAGTTCCTCAAGTCCTTAAAACAGCAGCAGGCTTTAAATGCTTCAGTACTTCAAACATCCATCCATCAGCTCAACATGATGAGACACTATTTAATCCACTAAAGACTTTAAGCGCTACTTCATCACCATTATTGATGCGTTATTTAAAACAAGGCAACCTCAAGCGTTTTCTGTCCTGTCTGACTGTGTGTGTGTGTGTGTGTGTGTGTGTCAGTGGTGGCAGGGCGTGTCCAGGCTCTGACCACACCTCCAGCAGCAGTGATGATGATGATGCCACGTCCGTCCATCTTCATCCGTGTGGAACGACGGACAGAAGATCAACTGAAGGAAAAACAAGAAAAAACACAAAGAGAGGGACATCAGAGGAGGAGAAAGAGGAAACACTGATAAAAATGTGTGTTTAAAAACAGTAAATCTGAGGGAAATGATCTCGCTGCATGGACAGATAATTTACCTTGATGAGATTTATTAACTTGAACACTTAAAATAAGAAATTAACTCTTAAAACAAGATAAATGATCTAACACTTCTAAATCTAAAGTTTTTTTTTATCTTGGTAAGAACCAAATAATCATCAGGTCACTCTGCTCAGTTCATCACTGCTGGCAGCTTTACTTTATCTCTTTTGTATATTTTTTGTCTTTTTTGGTCCTTTTGTGACCAAAAGAATATGTAAAAAGACACAAAAAAGACAAAAAAAAGACACAAAAAAGACACAAAAAGACATAAAAAAGACACAAAAAGACACAAAAGACCAAAAAAAGACACAAAAGACCAAAAAAAGACACAAAAAGACGTAAAATGACCAAAAAAGACAAAAAAAGACACGAAAGACCAAAAAAAAGACAAAAAAATACGTAAAATGACCAAAAAAGACAAAAACACACCCAAAAAAAAAGACACAAAAGACGTAAAAATCACGAAAAAAAGACACAAAAAAACAAAAAAAAAGACAAAAACTTTTTTTTAAATCTTGGTTTTAAGAGTTAATTCCTTATTTTAAGTGTCTTAAGTCTGTGTGTGTGTGTGTGTGTGTGTGTGTGTGTGTGTGTAGTTCATATCTCTAACTGTTAGTCAGACTGACCTCAGATTTCGTATGTGGTTGTTCATGGGTACGAAGGTGTTCATCCTCGATTTTGAAGATTTAGATTTTTGTTGTTAAATGTTTCTAGACATTAAACATGGTTTTATTGATCATGAGTTTGGTTATTATCAATAAAACCATGTTAAATGTTTCTAGACATTTAACATGGTTTTATTGATCATGAGTTTGGTTATTATCAATAAAACCATGTTAAATGTCTAGATATCAGCTCTAAAATTAAACTCTTATCAGATATTTTTCGTTGTTATCATTATATTTGTCCAAACAAATGAACCTTTAGTTGAACCAGACATTAAAATGAATGAGAAATTGAAGAAAATCTTTTGTGCCATGACTGTATGTGTACATACACTGCAGAGAGTTTGACTTGTTGCAGTAGAAAAAGTTCTGGTGAAACAGGTCAAATAACTGGTTCTATGAATTGTGCCAGGAAGCTTTTTTCCAGTGAGCCAACATGTATAAAACCAAGACCTCCTCTAAATGGAATGCAGCCATTATTGTTATTAAAACTGTGATTTGCCAACTATGACGTATACAAATATCTGCTGTGAAAAAGGTTTTATAAAACTGGTTCAGATTCAAATAAAGATCAGTTGATAAGCCAAAGTAAAAGAGGAAGGTTATCTTCTCATCCGTCTGTTTCCATGGTAACGCCGTCTCACCTCGTCGCAGCCGGAGCAGCGAGGCCACGCCCCCTGGCAGTAGTGTCGTCCACAGAACAGCTTCTGATTGGACCAGAAGTAGACCAGGTCCACCAGGCCCAGGCCACACTCTGAACACACGAAGCAGGTGGGATGCCACAGGGCGCCATGGTAACCGGCACGCTCAGCGTAAACAGCTGGACTCTCCTTGGCAACGTCGCCGTGGCAACCGGTGCAGCGCTGGAGGACAGAGAGAGGACGGGACACTCTGTGGTTAGAATGAGGAACTCTGCAGTGATGCATTCTGGGAGAACTTTCACTGTTACACAATCTGCTGGGAGAGAATCAGGCCAAGAAACATTTTATGGGCTGAAATCTAATAGAAGGAACATGAAGAGGTCCAAAAAACAGTTTCTCTGGATCCAGTTTCAGTGGGAAGTAACAAAGATTTTCTAACTTTGTGTGTCTCTTTACTTCTACTCCACTACGTCTCTGGTGTTGGACGGTTTCTGATCCTTTCTGCCTCTTTCAGCTCCGACTGGTTGATAAAACGCATCACTTCCACAGCACCAGCGTTAAATAAACCACAGACATCAGGACTCAAGATGAAACACAGAGAGCTTTTACTGACTGGACTGAAAAGGAAATGCACCTCCTGATGTTTCACTGCTAAAAAGGTGTTTAGTTTAAAAACCAGGTCAAACAGTAAATCTAAAGGTCTAAAACCAGATCAAACAGTAAATCTAAAGGTCTAAAACCAGATCAAACAGTAAATCTAAAGGTCTAAAACCAGATCAAACAGTAAATCTAAAGGTCTAAAACCAGATCAAACAGTAAATCTAAAGGTCTAAAACCAGATCAAACAGTAAATCTAAAGGTCTAAAACCAGATCAAACAGTAAATCTAAAGGTCTAAAAACCAGATCAAACAGTAAATCTAAAGGTCTAAAACCAGATCAAACAGTAAATCTAAAGGTCTAAAACCAGATCAAACAGTAAATCTAAAGGTCTAAAACCAGATCAAACAGTAAATCTAAAGGTCTAAAACCAGATCAAACAGTAAATCTGAGGGAAATGATCTTGCTGCATGGACAGATAATTTACCTTGACAAGATTTATTAAATTAAGATTATTAAATCTAGAAATAAGCATGTTGAACACTTAAAATAATAAATTAACTCTTAAAACCAGATAAAGTAAAGCTGCCAGCAGTGATGAACTGGCCCGAGCAGAGTGACCTGATGATCATTTGGTTCTTACCAAGATAAAAAAAACTTTAGATTTAGAAGTGTTAGATCATCTATCTTGTTTTAAGAGTTAATTTCTTATTTTAAGTGTTCAACATGCTTATTTCTAGATTTAATAATCTGAATGTAATAAATCTTGTCAAGGTAAATTATCTGTCCATGCAGCAAGATCATTTCCCTCAGATTTACTGTTTGATCTGGTTTTAGACCTTTAGATTTACTGTTTGATCTGGTTTTAGACCTTTAGATTTACTGTTTGATCTGGTTTTAGACCTTTAGATTTACTGTTTGATCTGGTTTTAGACCTTTAGATTTACTGTTTGATCTGGTTTTAGACCTTTAGATTTACTGTTTGATCTGGTTTTAGACCTTTAGATTTACTGTTTGATCTGGTTTTAGACCTTTAGATTTACTGTTTGATCTGGTTTTAGACCTTTAGATTTACTGTTTGATCTGGTTTTAGACCTTTAGATTTACTGTTTGATCTGGTTTTAGACCTTTAGATTTACTGTTTGATCTGGTTTTAAGACCTTTAGATTTACTGTTTGATCTGGTTTTAGACTTTTAGATTTACTGTTTGATCTGGTTTTAGACCTCTAGATTTACTGTTTGATCTGGTTTTAGACCTTTAGATTTACTGTTTGATCTGGTTTTAGACCTTTAGATTTACTGTTTGATCTGGTTTTAGACCTTTAGATTTACTGTTTGATCTGGTTTTAGACCTTTAGATTTACTGTTTGATCTGGTTTTAGACCTTTAGATTTACTGTTTGATCTGGTTTTAGACCTTTAGATTTACTGTTTGATCTGGTTTTAGACCTTTAGATTTACTGTTTGATCTGGTTTTAGACCTTTAGATTTACTGTTTGATCTGGTTTTAGACCTTTAGATTTACTGTTTGATCTGGTTTTAAGACCTTTAGATTTACTGTTTGATCTGGTTTTAGACTTTTAGATTTACTGTTTGATCTGGTTTTAGACCTCTAGATTTACTGTTTGATCTGGTTTTAGACCTTTAGATTTACTGTTTGATCTGGTTTTAGACCTTTAGATTTACTGTTTGATCTGGTTTTAGACCTTTAGATTTACTGTTTGATCTGGTTTTAGACCTTTAGATTTACTGTTTGATCTGGTTTTAGACCTTTAGATTTACTGTTTGATCTGGTTTTAGACCTTTAGATTTACTGTTTGATCTGGTTTTAGACCTTTTTACAGTGTTCCTATCAGTCAGAGATCATATTTACTCACATATCCAGTCTTTGTGTGGTCGTCGGTCCCGTTGGTGGATCCGTGCTCCTGGTGCTCCTGGTGCTCCTGGTGCTCCTGGTGCTCCTGGTGCTCCTGGTGCTCCTTGGCCTCCTTCTTGTTGATGTTGCTGCGCTCCTTGGCCTCCTTGGCCGTCCTCTGAGCGGCTGCCTCCTCCAGAGCTGCTCCCTCTCCAGGTAAGGCCACCTCCCCGACTCCCAGCACCTCCTGCTTGTAGCTCTTCACAAACAGCAGCATGGAGGTGATCTGCAGGAGGAGAAGTAACAAGAGAACGTCGTTTCAACAGACTCTTCCATCATGTGCATGTTGTTTTTCAGCCTTAAACACTGATTTAACCCATTTAAGGCGGGAAAGCATCACCTCATTTCTACCATTAAAACCTGTTGTGTTATTCTACCATTAAAGCTGAAAGTGGATACGTGGTTTTGTAGTATTTGTAGTTTTTTCCACCTATTTCCGGTCTCTTGGCCAATGAAATGCATCAGAATACACGTGGGAGTGTCGCAATGCATCATGGGACTTTTCCAGAACTTTGAAATCATCACCAAAAAAAGACACAAAATGACCAAAAGAAGACACAAATAAACACAAAATGAACAAAAAAAGACACAAAAAGACACAAAATGACTAAAAAAAGACACAAAATGACCAAAAAAGACACAAAATTACTATAAAAAGACACAAAATGACCAAAAGAAGACACAAATAAACACAAAATGAACAAAAAAAAGACACAAAAAGACACAAAATGACTAAAAAAAGACACAAAATCACCAAAAAAGACACAAAAAGACACAAAATGACTAAAATAAGACACAAAATCACCAAAAAAAGACACAAAATGACAAAAAAAGACACAAAATGACAAAAAAAAAGACACAAAAAGAGAATCCATGTGGGAGTGTCCCAATGCATCATGGGACTTTTCCAGAACTTATAAATCATGGTGAAGACGACTATAGCGGAGGGAGCTCAGATATAACAGCTATAAGCTCTCAGATACTTTATGAATTTCATTTCTATCTGCTACAGAGGCTGAAAAATCTATTATTTAGTAGAAGAGTTGACACTTCTGTTGGATTTACAGAAAAACTTTAAAACAGGTTTTAGGGGCTGATTTTAAAATCAGTTTTTACAGCCGTTTGAGGCCTGAATGTGTTAAGTAACAGTGTTGGTAATAAACAGACGGTGTACCTCCTGGTCAGTGGCCAGGCTCTGGCACTTCATGGGGTCCTGATCGTAGATGGGGAGCTGGCTGAAGAGCTGCCTGCGGCGCTCCAGGGCTCCGGCGGTCCCGGAGACGGGACGCTGACTCTCTGGGATCAGCTCCATGTACTGCATGGCCTGAGGAGGAACAGGACCTCTGGTTACTTTATGCAGCAGCTCATAGTGTTCACATGACCGATGTTGTGATGTGAAGCTTCACATTTATCACAAGTCTTTACACAAGACTGAAAGCCCTGTGAAGAGGTTATTCACCCTCTTTTTGTGTCTTTTTTAGTTATTTTGTGTCTTTTTTTTTAATCACTTTGTGTTTCTTTGTCATTTTGTGTCTTTTTATGTCTTTTTTGGGCCATTTTGTGTGTTTTTTTTTTCTTTTTGTGTATTTTTTGGTAATTTTGTGTCGTTTTTTTGGTCATTTTGTGTCTTTTTTAGTAATTTTGTGTCTTTTATTTGATAATTTTGTGTCTTTTTTTCTTAATTTTGTGTCTTTTTTAGTCATTTTGTGTCTTTTTTTTAATCACTGTATTTTTTTGGCATTTTGTGTCTTTTTTGGGCCATTTTGTGTCTTTTTTTGTCATTTTGTGTATTTTTTGGTAATTTTGTGTCGTTTTTTTGGTCATTTTGTGTCTTTTTTAGTAATTTTGTGTCTTTTATTTGATAATTTTGTGTCTTTTTTTCTTCATTTTGTGCCTTCTTTTTAGTCATTTTGTGTCTTTTTTAATCCTTTAGTCAAGACTGAAATCCCTGTGAAGAGGTCATTAACCCTCTTTTTGTGTCTTTTTTAGTCATTTTGTGTCTTTTTTTTATCATTTTGTGTTTTTTTTGTCATTTTGTGTCTGTTTGTGTCTTTTTTGGGCCATTTTGTGTCTTTTATTTGGTAATTTTGTGTCTTTTCTTAGTCATTTTGTGC
This sequence comes from Centropristis striata, assembly GCF_030273125.1. NCBI lineage: Eukaryota > Metazoa > Chordata > Actinopteri > Perciformes > Serranidae > Centropristis > Centropristis striata. The sequence continues at coordinate 44,132,652 of NC_081519.1, read as the reverse complement.
CTTTTTTTGGTCATTTTGTGTCTTTTTTAGTAATTTTGTGTCTTTTATTTGATAATTTTGTGTCTTTTTTTCTTCATTTTGTGCCTTCTTTTTAGTCATTTTGTGTCTTTTTTAATCCTTTAGTCAAGACTGAAATCCCTGTGAAGAGGTCATTCACTCATTTTAGTTACAAAAAGACACATGTTGTTAAAATAAGCACATAAAGCTATGGTCAGTAGGAAAATTATACTCAGAACAAGATAATTAAGATACTATTGATGGATATAAGAAGAAAATACTTGGTAAGCTTGATGTTTTTTGCAGTGCAGCAGCAGACTCTTCTCACAGCAGAATATAAAAGTGTTGAATGAAAGCAGCAACATGCTGCAGGTTTCTAGAGTCAGATAGTGTTGGATCAGTCCAACCACAGTAACGTCCTGACTCCCACTGCAGCGCTCAATAATCACGGTCGTCCTCATGATTATAGGTTGTGAAACCTGAAACATGCTGGTTTTTAATGGAAACCAGACGGCTGAGACAGTTCCACACGCAGAGAGGACTCTAGAAACTAAACTAAAGCTGGAGGCTCGTCAGAGAGCAGAGACCTCTGTCCAAGGTTAGTTCATCAGCTTTAGTTTTAGTTTCCTTGTGATTTTTTGTTTTCAAATCCAGTTCGTTTTAATCCATTTTTAGAGTGAGTTTGCTAGTTTTAATTAGTTTTTATTTTTTGGAAAATGCTTAGTTTTAGTGTAGTTTTTATGAGTTGTAGTTGTTTTGTAATGGGGTATTTGTTGGGTGCCAGATTCAATAAGGTCACAATAAATGTTGCCTGTTTGTCAATTTTTTCTTTAAATTTGTGACTTTTTCCTCGTAAATTTGTCACTTTTTTTCTTTAAATTTGTCACTTTTTCCTCATAAATGTGTCACTTTCTTCTTTAAATTTGTCCCTTTTTTCTCGTAAATTTGACTTTTTTTTTATTAGTTGTAGTTGTTTTGTAATGGGGTATTTGTTGGGTCCAGATTCAATAAGGTCACAATAAATGTTGCCTTTATTTCCTTTGTCTGATCCATCTCAGCCCCAATAAGTTTATTAAGTCATAAAACCAGATAGATGAAATAGATTTCATATCAACCAAAAAGGTTTACAGATGACGTATGTTTCTTTCTTTTGTTAGTCACTTTGTGTCTTTTTTGGACATTTTGTGTCTTTTTTTTTTTTAGTAATTTTGTGTCTTTTTTTGGAAATATGTCATTTTTTTGTAATTTTGTGTAATTTTTTTTGTCATTTTTTACTTTTTTATGGTCATTTGTGTCTTTTTGGGTCCTTTTTACAACATGCGTGTTTATCAGACTCGTGCAGTGCCCGTAGGAAGTATGTATTAGTCACACTTATTGTTCATAAGGTACCACAGCATCCAGCACATACACACTGAACATTGATATTCTCTGCAAACTATTAGAATATTATTGTTAAATGGAACCTTGTAGCCACTTTAAACTCCTAAAGATAGGTAGGATAAATAGACTTCAGATGAGATGAGTCAGGGTGGAAATCCAGAGAGAATTACTGTGTTACTGACCAGGTGGAGGCCTATCACACAATGGGGCGGAGCTACACTAAAAGGGGCGGGGCTCTCCTAAAAGGGGCGGGGCTCTCCTAAAAGGGGGCGGAGCTCACGTAAAAGGCGTCCGATCGGAAACAGTGCAATGCTGCAACACGTCCTACGTAAATAATGATATTTAGAAAAATGCCACACGGTTCTTGCTTTTATAGATGGATATAATTAGTAATATGTATGTTTACAACAGTTTGGGTTGCAATCTAAACATTTGTAAAGGTTTAGATGCTTAAATTGTGAGTTCTTGATGTATTTTGTGACTGTTTAGTAATGTTTTATCGTGTCCTCAGATCTCAGCAGCAGCTGGTGAGTAAACTGTGAGTTTGGAGGCGTTTCAGACCAACAGACTGACTGCAGCGCCACACGAACCACCAACCTCCTGGAGTTCACACTGAGCCTCACCAGCGTCTGGTTGAGGCCGCCCGGCGCCCACTCGTACGTGGTGGTGTTGAAGGTGGGGTCTTTGCGCGACACCACCGGGTTGGTCACGATCATGCGGTTCCTCTTGTACAAGCGAAGGCCGCCGCCTCCTTTAACCTTGGCCGTCAGGTGGGAGCAGGGCGAGTCAGCCAGCAGGCGTCCCATCCGCTGGTCGTCGTCCACGTCGCCTCCAGGAGCGTGGTCCGCCACGCTGCAGCCGCACCGCACACACGCCTTCCTGCACCGGGTCAATAAATATAGGAGGAGAGAAAAATATATCACGAACCAGCTTGTAGGGAATTTTATGGCTAGATTGGGTGTTTTATTGCCTAAATTGGGTTCTTTTTTTATTTTTTATTGTGCAATAATACAATACAGTGATATGGACAGACAGGGAGTGAATATATAACAACAACAATAATGGTACCCCTGTGTGTGTGTGTGTGTGTGTGTGTGTGTGTGTGTGTTTCAGTTATAGATCTAGTAGTTAAGTATTAATATATGATAATAAATATTATGTATCATTATTAGGCAGAGAAAGCGATACTACTAAAATGTAAATAGAATAAAAAATAATAATTATAAATATAATATATATATATATTATATTATTATCATTATATATAATATAATATATATTAATATAATATATATTTAAAGGCTGATACCGATTATTCTGACATCAGTCTTAACCGATCCCTGATATGTGCTGCTGATTATTTTGGGCCGATTCTTGAAGCCGATATTGTCTTTTCTCCTCAATTTACATGATAAAAATGACACGATGATAACAAATGTTACACAAGTCTCAATTTAAACAAAAAAAGAAACTTTTATTAACAAAACAAACAAAACATATTAACAGTTGGAAAGCAAACTATGTGTATGTTGTTCTAGGCCTCAGATGATCCACATGTTTGATGTGTTTTTCTTTTGTTCTCACCAGAGAATGGAGATGTTGATGAGTCTTACCTGCTGTTGACTCAGAGAAATCATTGATACGCACGCACGTATCATAAAAAAGGGGTTGTAACTGCTTTTATTTTTCACTACTGTAACTGTAGATGTTGCCTAATTATTCAGACGAATAAAACAGATTTCATTCATTATATTTGTCATTTAATTGACGACACTGTAAAATAGATCAACAATAGCAACTCAATAAAATTGAGGCAACAGATTGCACGCAATATTTTTAATTAAATCTAACTATGTTACAAGTTGAGTTAATAACAACTTAACAGGAAGTGCCTGTCAATTAAAAACAGACTAATTCTATTGTGTTGGATTAATTCAAAATTCTCTTTATTTAGAATTACATAAACATAAAGATTATATTTAATGTGATCAAAATAAGTAGATTCCATCTCAAACATTTTATATTAAAGTTACTTAAACAACTGCCTCAAAATCAAGGACACATTTATATTTAATACATTTTATCAAATATATTAAGTGAAATGAAATGACTACAGAATGATTTATTATAGTGTATAGCAGTGCTTGTTCAAAACGTGTCTATCTGGAAACAGCCAGTTGTTTGCAGCTTTCTCCAGAACCACAGACTTCTGTAGATTTTCCATTTGAGTTGGATTCATTAGTATTAATAGTGGTGCCACACTGCTCAACCAGCAGTAAAACAGTGGGATATGGTCCCTTACTGGCTTTCCATTCCTGAAAACTAACAATTAAACTTTTGATGCAAAAAACAACCAAATTCAAATGGCCCTTTATAGAACGTTTGTGTTTATTTCTTCCATGAAGTTTAAGCCTGTTTGACAGCTGACTCATCTCAGTCAATTGGCTAAAAATATACAAAACCACTAACAAGATCCTTAAATAGCAGAGAATTATTGAGAGGAGAAACCATGAGTCCTGTGTCTGGACACTCTCTGTTCTTTCTGTTTTCATTCTGATTGTCAGGCAGAGATGAATAATAATAAAATAAAAAGCCGTGAATGGGAGAAAGTTGTACCTCCAAGAATGCGGCTGGAATCCAGAGCAGCTCCCGTCACACACGTGACACACTGCTGCTCCTCCTGCACCTCCTGCACCTCCTCCTCTCTGCTGCACAGACATCTGACAGGAGGAGACACAAACACACAACAGACACAATGAAGCTACATTCAAACCAGGAGTCACACTGACAACAGCTCAAACTAGCATAGAAAACTCTTCAGACCAGGAACAAAACCTGAAAACTAATATTACAGCAAGTCAATGTAATTAATCACTTCATAAGTATAATCAAATACATAATTACTTCATAAAAGCTAGACATTTAAACAGCCTGGTGATTTTCTGTGTATGTGACGCACAAATACAGTACTTTATTTTGAAGAAAATAGTCCCCAACAAACACACTGAACAATTATTAAAACTCCAGCTGAAGGAGAGTTGTTGATCTCACACACACACACACACACACACACAGGATGGATGATGTCATCGGTCCACCCAGTGACATCATCTCAGTTCTGACAAACAACGTCTTATCACTCGTCTCTGTTCTTCATTTTTCATCTCCTCCTCCTCTTAAACTCCACAATCTCTGAATCTTTTCTCCTCTTTTGTCTCTTTAAACTCTTCTACTTGGTTTTATTATTATTCACTCCTCTTCCTGTCCTCACCTTTCCTTTTCTTTCACGTTTGTAATGTTCCTTATTCTTTTCTCATAATAATATATTTATTTCAGAAAAAGATTGACCTATTTTATTTCATAGACTATTTTTATTTAAGATATTTTTTTAATTTAAATGTGCACTTTATGGAGCTTTGATTTACGTTCACTTAAGTAAACGTTTCCTATAAAACTACTTGTGACTTTGACTGAACATTTGCTCTCACTTTGAGATAAAAATATCAGGATATATATCGTATATCGATATTCAGCCTAAATATATCGGGATATGACTTCTGGTCCATATCACCCAGCCCTACTATCTACAGTGTGTGTGTGTGTGTGTGTGTGTGTGTGAGAGGAAACAATAGTCAGGTATGAAGTGTGACTGTTTTAGAGCCTCTGGCAGGAAACCTGATGACTGTTCTGATAAAACAACCTGCTGACAGACAGACTGTCCACCTGTCTGTCTGTCTGTCTGTCAGCAGGTATTAACAAGCCTGTCTCTCCTCAGGGAGACAGACAGACAGACAGACAGACAGAGAGACAGAGAGACAGACAGACAGAGAGACAGGTGAAATGATGAAGTATAATATACAGGTGCATCTCAATTAATTAGAATATGATAGAAAAGTTTATTTATGTCAGTAAAACAATTCAAAAAGGTGAAATAACACATTATATAGATCCATTACACACAGAATGAAACATTTCATGTCTTCATTTATTTAATTTATTCTAATTATAATGATTATGGCTTACATTTAATGAAGACATAACATTCACTGTCTCAATTTTTTTTTCGATATTACAAAAGACTAATTTTAAAAGTCTGTTTAATATGTAAATGTTTCCTCTGAAAAGTCTGTCATCGATATGACTCAATCCTTGTTTGACTTGAACTACTGGAAATGGACTTTTCATCATATTCTGATTTATTGAGATGATCCTGTAGATCCTGTTGGAGTCAATCTGACTCTGAACACAAGAGGAGACTCGTCATTTATCAACATCACTCCAAAAAAAGAAAAAAAGACACAAATTGACCAAAGAAGGCACAAGATGACCAAAAAAGACACAAAATTATAAAAATATGACACAAAATGACCAAAAAAGACACAAATTGACAAAAAAATACGTACAATGAAGAAATAAGACACTAATTGACAACAAATAGACACAAAATGATAGAAAAGACACAAATTGACCACAAAAAGACACAAAATGACCAAAAAAGACACAAATTGACCAAAAAAATACGTAAAATTACCAAAAAAAGACACTAATTGACAACAAATAGACACAAAATGATAGCAAAAAGACACAAATTGACCACAAAAAGACAAAAAATGACCAAAAAAGACACAAAATTACCAAAAAAGACACAAATTGACCAAAAAACATAAAATTCTCTTCATTTTCTCTCTTTCTGTTACTGTGTCCATCTATATGACTCAATCCTTGGTTGACTTGAACTACTGGAAATGGACTTTTCCATAAACTTCTGATGTATTGTGATGCAGCTGTATGACTCAGCTGCTCTTCTATCAGATGTCTGAAGCTGGTGTGCTCCCATTAGTCAGTGGTGCAGTGATGTCAGCCTCTGATGTGAGTGGTGATAAAGTCTAGAGACTCAGTCGGGGTCCTGTTCTTAAGATTCTTCCACACCAATTTGGGAAAACTATTTCTTAATGGAGCGAGCTCTGAGAATGACGACACAGTCAAACAGAGAAAACAACCCAAACAAAGCTCTGAGAGCATTTTTGTCTCAATGATCAGTGTTGGATGAGACGATTGACTCTCCCCTCATGTCTGTGAAATAAACATAAAGTTACAGTCAGCTACCAGAAACTTACAAGAAATAATCAGCCACATAACTGTGAAAAATGGTAACAGTTCATCACTGCTGGCAGCTTTAATTTATCTGGTTTTAAGTTTTTAAAATAAATTACTTTATTTATCGTCAAGGGGAAATTCAGTTAGTCTGGTAGCTCTGTTAGAATGAGATAGCCTGATGGCATATTATTATACATTAAATGACCAAAAAAAGACATAAAATGGCCAAAAAAGACACAAAATGACGAAAAAAATAAGACCTAAATTGACAAAAAAAAGACCTAAAATGACAAAAAAGGACATCAAATGACCAAAAGAAGACATAAAATGACCAAAACAAGATGTAAAATGACAAAAAAGACGCCAAAATGACCAAAAAGGACATAAAATTACCCCAAAAAAAGATGTAAAATGGCCAAAAAAACGCTTCAAATAAGAAATTAACTCTTAAAACAAGATAAATTATCCAACACTTCTAAATCTAAGCCCAAGATGGGTATTCTAATCTTAATGTAACTAATTAAAATCCGTTTCCAGTCTTTGTGTTAAGCTACAGTGCACAAACATGAGAGTGGAATCCATCTCCCCTCATCCAACTTTAAACTAGACAGCCAATCAGTGTTTCTCCCCAAATATCAAACTATCCCTTCAGATTTCCCTTCATTGGGACTGTCAGAAGGACAAACAGAGCAGGCTGTGTGAGGACAGATGAGTGTTTAGAGGTGTGAAGAGAGAGTGTGTCTAAGTGTGTGTGATGTTAAAGAGGCTGTGATGAAAAGGTCACAGCGATGACAGCGGCAACAGAAACAGCTGAAGAAGAACGAGACTTCATTACGTCCCAGTGGAACACACTGACTGACAGAGTGAGAGTTTATTATTCTGTTACTGAGCTGACACCAGTTAACTGACAACACACTGCAACAAAAAGAAAAGTTGGGTCAACTCAAAAATTCAATGCCACAAACTTCGATAAAATTTCAAGTTGGACAATTAAACTAAATATGTTAAGTTTTGTTTTTGAGTTTGCTCAACTCTGAATTCAGATTTTTGTCAACTCAACTGTAAGTTGTACTAACTTATAATTTTACATTGTAATAACTTTTAATCCTTACTTCTGCTAACTTCTGCAATGTGCTGAATTGGCACGATTGTAACGCCGCTATGAAATGTCAGCTAATGTTGCGACCACAATTTTGAGTTAGCATTGATACGCTAATGGCTACTCTTGTAGTTGTAACAAGCAACGCCGCTAGCATCAGTTAGCCGCTAGCATCAGTTAGCCGCTAGCTTTCGCTAATGACCGCATTTCACAACAAAGAAATAAGAGTTATCAGAACTATTGTCCCTTGTTGTGAACCCCAACTTAAAGATATAAGTAACAACAACTCACCAACTTGTTTTTGAGCAGACAACTGGCTTCCTTTGTTGTGCTAACTTACATTATTGCCCTAAATGTCAATCATTTATAGTTTTACCAACTTAAATCACTGTTTTAGGCCAAAAAATACAAGTTGGCTTTTTTTGCAGTGTAGGACACCTTCCAGTTTAAAGGATCATTCCACTGAACCTCTGTTGAAAGTTACCAGCTTTATATCTTTGACTCATTTTAGAATCATAGTTTAATGTTGTTCACATGGAAAAAAACAGTCAGTTCACACCCCATGAAGTCAAATGAGTTTGCTTAATTGTGTAACTTTGTGTGCTCGTTGTGACTCTGGTGGGAGTCACAGTGAGAGCAGACGTGACTCAAAAGCTCCTTCAAACAAGGAAGAAATAAACCTGTTACTCATCCTGTATTCAGTCATGACACAGAGAGACATGATGCAGGTAAAAAAGACTTTAACCAACAAGGGCTGAAGGGCTCACACAATCTACACTGACCTCTTACCCATCTCCCTGTTACATCACTAAAATCACATTATAGCCGTGTTTCCTTTAGGGTAAGGAGTGTCCGCCGGGAAATCTCAGGCCACGCCCTCTCTAATGTCTCAGGCCACGCCCTCTCTAATGTCTCAGGCCACGCCCTCTCTAATGTCTCAGGCCACGCCCTCTCTAATGTCGCTCACTCTGTGTGTCTCCATTACAAAAAAGCCTCCAGAGGGATTTAGAGACTCTGGAGGTGACGTTTGGTTTTAGATAGTCGCGTGATCGCTTAGCGACAGTTTCGACCGTGATCACATACGCGACAGATTAAACACGGGAGACGTAACTGTGGCCGCCGTCGCTAACTGTGCACAACGTCAGCAGCTGATCATAAACAAACCAGCATGGCTAATTGTGCATAGCGAACGGGCTTGTTAACTGTACACAAAGTGTCCGCCACTGATCGTGAATTAACGGCATCGCTAACTGTGCACAGAGTGTCTGGTGCTTGTTGTAAACAAACAGAGATCGCTAAGTGAACACCTCCTGCAGCAGCAGCACATACACACTGTACTGCTACAGAGCTAACTGTTAGCCTGTTAGCACATACACACTGTACTGCTACAGAGCTAACTGTTAGCCTGTTAGCACATACACACTGTACTGCTACAGAGCTAACTGTTAGCCTGTTAGCACATACACACTGTACTGCTACAGAGCTAACTGTTAGCCTGTTAGCACATACACACTGTACTGCTACAGAGCTAACTGTTAGCCTGTTAGCACATACACACTGTACTGCTACAGAGCTAACTGTTAGCCTGTTAGCAGTTTGCTACTGTGTACCTCGTTCAGGACTGCACTATGAAAGGACAGAATGTCACTTTGCCTTCATGTGATCACTATGAACGCCCTCAGGAGAAGAGCTGCTCAGATCTTTCCAGCAGTATAGCAGGATTTGCGGACCACACTATGAACGGGGTTTATGTTTATTGTTGCTTGTGACTACTCACTACTTCACAGGTGCGTGTTGTTGTGGCGTCCAGTACTAGGTCACATCCTGCTTAGCGTTCTATCCAATCAGCAACCAGGCTTTTTACAGGGGAGAAAAACGGCCCTGCCCTTCTACAGGGACTAAAAAAGTCCCGTCAAAAGTCCCGTCAAAAGACCCTCAGGACGGCTCGTACTCAGATTAGGGGCGTTTGAAAAAATATTGTGTTTTTTCAATCTGAACCCTTTATGTCCGCACTACTTTTGTAACACAATGTGACACCGTTGTCTGCTGTGCACTAAGAATTAGAAGAAATGGTAACAACACAACTGGTGCAAGCTGAAACATGCAGACCAGAATGCCAACATTTATAAAAAGCTAACCTCATCAGCTAAACGTATTTATTAAATTTCACTGTAATCTTTTAAGCCCTCATATTTTGTCTGCTCTATCTGAGGTCGCTTATCTGCAGCTAAACACATTTCGTCCTGAATTTTCTGCAGTTAAAAATATCAGAAGTCAACTATTAAATGATTTAAAGCTTTTTAGTTTATTCTCTGTTGCTCCTCTGACAACTTTCCCTTGGTCTAATGGATTTATCTCAGCCACAAACACTGAATTGTACAGTGTGACTTGCCGCTGTGAATAAGAGCTTCTGCCAAATGATACACATGAGCCAAACTAGAAATGCATTTTTTCATAAAGAGGGAAAACGTTTGGCAGCTCTATATTTAGGACCCAGATAAGGCGAGTATGTTGTAGGTGGGTTGGACTCAGCTGAAACCTCGCTGAGTAATTCCAAACATGTCGACTATGTGACGCTTAAACGGCAGGAAACGCTCTGAGATAAGAAGCTGGAGGTCAAAGAGGCAAATTGACCTGCTGCAGTTAATGTCCAGAACTTTGTGGCATGGCATCCTGGATATTTCCTGTTGTTTTTCCATTCATAACGACATCAGACAATATGTCACGAAGGAGCTTTTACAGTAGAGAACGCCTTGTTACTGTCACTAGTGAAAGTGTAAACAAATACAATATCAGGATGAGGACGACATTCAATGGATTCTACATTTTAAACTTTCTGGAAATGAAAATGAAACTGCTCTAAATACTGGTGGTGGAAAAATAACTAATATTTTACTTGCATGACCATAAAACAACGGAACAAGCTTCCAACAGAACTCATTTTCAACTTTCAAACTTTCTCCCAATCTGACAAAACAATGCATATTCTTACAGCAGGGTCGGGGATGGTTGTGTTTGTATTCTCTTATTGAAGAACAGGGTATTTTGTGGAAGTGGGCGTAGCCTCTGGATCTGAAACATAAGGGTCAATAGCCATGTTTCCTTTAGGGTAAAGAGTGTCCGCTGGGAAAGTCTCAGGCCACGCCCTCTCTAATGTCGCTCACTCAGCGTGTCTCCATTACAAAAAGGCTCCAGAAGGATTTAGAGACTCTGGAGGTGACGTTTGGTTTTCCATCGTCGCGTAATCGCTTAGTGACAGTTTCGACCGTGACGTCACATATGCAATGGATTAAACACGGGAGACGCAACTGTGGCCGCCGTCGCTAACTGTACACAGTGTCTCCGCTGATCATACACATAGTGATGGTGAATTAACCGGCATCACTAACTGTGCACAGAGTGTCTGGTGCTTGTTGTAAACAAACAGAGATCGCTAAGTGAACACCTCCAGCAGCAGCAGCACATACACACTGTACTGCTACAGAGCTAACTGTTAGCCTGTTAGCACATACACACTGTCCTGCTACAGAGCTAACTGTTAGCCTATTAGCAATTTGCAGACTGGACGCTAAGGGGTTAACATCCCCTCTGGCTCTGCAGCTGGGAGAGACTGCTGCAGGAGGACTGTGCTGCTTCGACTCGTTCTTACTCTTCTTAAGTTAAGAAGAGCCTCCGGCCCCCGCGACTCGTTAAGAAGAGTAAAAATGAGTCTCCAAAAGATTCCAATAACACTAGAAAAAGTCGCTGGATTTGTCTCCAGTCGCTTCCTTGAAAAATAGTCTCTAAGGAGGTCTGAAAAGTTTGCTAAATATAGCAACAAAGTTGCTAAGTTGGCAACACTGCTTCAGCGGCTTTTACAGATGGTGCGTGTTGTTGTGGCGTCCAGTACTACGTCACATCCTGCTTATCGTTCTATCCAATCAGCAACCAGGCTTTTTTCAGGGGAGAAAAAAAAGACCCTGCTCTTCAACAGCGACTAAAAAAGTCCTGTTAAAAGTCCGCTCTGGACAGCTCGTATTCAGATTAGGGGTGTTTCGGTGAGTGAGACCCGCCTCATTCTGGGTATTGGGCGGTAGTGGAAACAGCCCTAATGTGGAAGTGCCTTGAACCTGCATTACATATAATGGCCAACCTGGTATATTGCATGTTTTATACAAGGCTAATTTTATTTGTGCATTTTCCCTGTTTAAATATAGAAACATAAAGTAACAAAATGTCAACCATCGAACAGTGCCAGCTTGCCATTTGTGAGGATTTGGTGACTTTTGTGAAAGTAAATTCACTGTCTTAAGCTATTTACTCTCTTGATTCATTGATGAATCATTTTGTCTTTAAAATTGCAGAATTGACAATGATAATAATTGTATGTTGTAGTTAGGGCTGCAACTATCGATTATTTTCATTATCGATTCATCTGTTGATGATTTAAACGATTAATGGATTAGTAGTTTGGTCAATAAAATGTATAAAAATATCAATGAGTGTTTCCCAAACCACAAGATGACGTCCTCAAATCTCTTGTTTTGTCCACAAACCAAAGAGATATTCAGTTTATTGTCAAAAATGAACAAAGAAACCAGAAATATTCACATTGAAGAAGCTGAAATCAGAGAATTTGGACGTATTGTCTTTAAAAAAAACTGCTCAAACCAATTATTGGATTATCAAAATAGTTGAGGATTAATTTAATAATCGATTCATGTTCGATTAATCGAATAATTGTTGCAGCTCTACAATACAACATACAAAATTGTGGATGAATTAAAAACCTTCTGCTCAGGAGGTTTTATTATAACAACAAAAATAGCTGCAGAAATGATACACAAAAAAGAACCAAAATGACCAAAAAAGACACAAAACAACCCAAAATAGGTGTAAAAATTACCAACTCAAAACAACCAAAAATAGATGCAAAAATGACCAAAAAATGACACAAAATTATCATAATAGACACAAATGTTCTTGCTGCAGCTCTAGTTGTCGTCCTATTGAACTTTGTCAAAGAGTTTTGTTTTGTACTTTGGTACCAGAGATAAATCCCCACTGTCCTGACACCCATTGTGTGTGTGTGTGTGTGTGTGTGTGTGTGTGTGTGTGTGTTGGGGGTTATTTCCATCCTGATGATGACAGTTTTTCCAGCTCCGGGGCTATAAAAAGGGGGCGGGACAGGTGACACTGATCCGTCAGGTTATCTGCCTCAGACTGATGGACCAGAGGATGAATAACAGGACGGATCAGAACAGACCCGGCGGGGGGGATCAGGTCCTCGTGGTCATGGATTACCTTTACTGACTGAATTAGAAATCTCCAGCTGTTTGAACTGGACCGGAGATAAGAACAAGCCGGTCCAAATATCTTTAACTGTAGAAAGGTCGAGCAATCCCTGGAGCGCTGCCTTCACGCCATCGCTCAAACTGACATTTTGGCATCAACTCTTGCTCCTTTTCCTCTGACAATATATTTATTATTTTAGCAGAGATTCTTTGGCCAAATGAACTCCAACAAATGTAGTCTCATCAATTTCAACTAATTAATTTGGCTGCTTAGTAGATACTGTCACTGGGACCATAAACTCAATAGGAGAATGTTTACTGAAGTAATAAATCAAGTGAGAAGAACGAACATTTTTCAATCCATGCAATCAGACTTTTTGTAACCAGCGGTTCCTCTTGCAGAGTTAGATAGAAAACAAGTTTAAGATACTTCAACATTGGCTTTTATTTTCAGGCCAGGAAGTTGATTTTGTAGAATATCATACAAACTCCTGTGCAAGACATTTATGAGAATATGTTGATGAAAGCAAAAATCTGGTTTATGTGCTTGGCAAGGAATTTCTAAACAAGCTGAACCAAAAACACAATCTCCTCAATGCAAAAAAGGTCTAAAAACCAGATCAAACAGTAAATCTGAGGGAAATGATCTTGCTGCATGGACAGATAATTTACCTTGACACGATTTCTTAAATTCAGATTGTTAAATCTAGAAATAAGCATGTTGAACACTTAAAATAAGAAATTAACTCTTAAAACAAGATAAATGATCTTATACTTCTAAATCTAAAGTTGTTGTTTTTTTTATCTTGATATGACCAAATAATCATCAGGTCACTCTGCTCGGGCCAGTTCATCACTGCTGGCAGCTTTACTTTATCTCTTTTGTACATTGTTTATGTCTTTTTTGGTCATTTTGTGACCAAAAGAAGATGTAAAAAGACACAAAATGACCAAAAAAAGACACAAAAAGACCAGAAAAAGACATAAAAAGACCAAAAAAAGACACAAAAAAACACCCCAAAAAAAACAAAAAAAGTTTTTTATCTTGGTAAGAACCAAATAATCATCAGGTCACTCTGCTCGGGCCAGTTCATCACTGCTGGCAGCTTTACTTTATCCGGTTTTAACAGTTCATTTATTATTTTAAGTGTTCAACATGCTTATTTCTAGATTTAATAATCTTAATTTAATAAATCTTGTCAAGGTAAATTATCTGTCCATGCAGCAAGATCATTTCCCTCAGATTTACTGTTTGATCTGGTTTTTAGACTAAACACCTTTTTTTGCAGTGCTTAAATTGAAAATGATGTTGGCGGGACAGATATGTCAATCAATTTGTCATGGCAAAATAAACCCCCCATCTAAAAAAGAAATTAAAAAACTAGAACACAATGCTGACTGAATAATGAAATAAATCAAAATTGCCATTCATATGATACTACATGTTGCTACATACATATACTGTACTAGAAGGCAACAAAGTTCTTCACTTTTGAACTTGAACTCTTTAAAGTCTCTAAGACAAAAGTTCTGCTGACCTCCATCCCAAGAAAATCTACATGACATCAGACTATTTGACCCTTGACCTCCTGTTTTTTTATCTGTAGTATTCATGAATAAGTATTCCATCTGTCGAGACCTAAATGTTTCTGTCCTACCTTCTCCATGGCTGAGCTCACTTCCATGTCGTCCAGCATCCGTCGGTGGTTCTGACTCCTGGGCTCTGCCTCTCTTCTCTCAGAAAGAACAATGGGGCTTTAAATTCCTCTCGTGTCGACCACACTTCCTCTCTCCCCGCCCACAGTCACTCCTGCCGCCGCTCCGCTCCGCCGGCTCTCCTCAGCCCACCGCAATTTAACCGTCTAGACTTTCATCTCAGTCCTTCTGAGAAACATTAGCTCACTTCTTTTCTTTTAACTCTGGCTGCACAGAGTTGGTTAAACACTTTTTAAAACACTGACAACTGAGGAGCTGCTTTTTCCTTTTCTCTTCTTTCCCTCTGCTCTTCCCTCCCAATTCCTCCTGTTGCCGGCTCTCCTCCTCCACCCTCTGCAACATGAACTCAGCAGGTTTCTTCACCTCCTGATTTTGCTCCAACACGCCACAGAGCTGATAAGTACAACAGCACCGCCCCTCATTCCCTGATGTTTCTCTCTCTGACTCTGCAGGGCAGTGAATTCTCTGTGCTTTGCTAAATATTACAGATACCTCTGATTTTACAGCTGCAGAACATGTATGAGCAGACTGGGAGTACTCAGAGATTTATGGTTTTTATAAAACAGCAGCTGCACTGTTGGCTTTCTGAAGCAGACATGGCTGTGAATTCAGTCCCGGTCCTCAGCAGACTGGAGGACTACCTGGAGCAGCGAGGCCTGAATGGACTGTTTGTGTTTTTAATCTGAGACAAAGACAGAGAGAGAGCCCTGAGGGATTCCCTACTCATGCTCTGCCAGCCAGTCACAGCACGGATGAAAACTTCTCAGCCAATAGGAACGTCAGGGATTCCTCCTCCTCCTCTCATTCTGCAGCTTTTTCAGTGTGAGGCTCAGAACTATGTCGACCACAGAGTTGAGCAGGGCCAATCTGGGCCAAACATACGGCTAAAAGAGGGATAAAATGATCCAGGCAGAGCTGAACAGAGCCAGGCAGGAGCAATAGGGTTTAAGAGGCAAAGCCAAATAGATTTAAATAGAGTCAAAGAGCTAAAGAGAGCCAGGCAGAACACACAAGCTTAAATCCTTATTTCGCTAAAGTTACCAGCACAACTTGGAATCTATTTTCTATGTTTCCTATTCTGCACAAACCTGCAATTTTGAAATAGCCAGCCTGCCGTCACTAGCAAATAGTTTTATTCAATTGCCCCTGCAGCACACAAATGGGGCGGCTGTGGCTCAGTTGGTAGAGCGGAGGGTTGGTGGTTCGATCCCTGACCATCGCAGCCTACATGTCGAAGTATCCTTGAGCAAGATACTGAACCCCAAAATGCTCCAGATGCTGCGTACATCGGTTTGTGAATGAATTCCCAATGGTGGCAGGTGGCCCCGTTTAGGGTAGCCTCTGCCACCAGTATGAATGTGTGTGAACGGATGAATGAGCGTAGTCTGTAGTGTAAAGAGCTTTGAGTGGTCGCAAAGCGATTAGAAAAGCGATATATAAGTGCAGGTCCATTTACCATTTACAAAATGACGCTACAGTCAAAGGGGCGAAACAAAGACCAGCAAGGCCACATTTGGTAACAAAATGCCAACAAGAAAAGGGTGAGCAGAGAAAAACAGGAGCAAACAGCTCAGCCTTTAGACAGTATTCAAGTAATAGTTTAACATGTTGTTTCCTTTGGTTCAGTTAATGATCTAAACACTACTTTCACCGCTGTTAATTACTCAACTTGCTTCAATATTAAAAACAAACCCAAAACCCGGACACCATAGTCTCACCTTGCTGATGTCATCTCATCATATCAACATCAACATCACCATTTTCATGATGACATTTTTTTTCCGTTGACATAGTTTTTGAGAACGAAATTTACCCAGGTACCGTCACTGCAGAAATAATTTAGGTTTTGCCAAGAAAACTACTTGTTTATGTTTAGGAAAAAATCATTGTGTGGGTTAAACTCAGTAAATTTGTAACACAGTGTTAAAGGCCATGTTGATATCAGCATCAGCATTCCTCAGATTTCGTATGTGGCTTGCGCATGGCATATTTTTCAAAATATCATTATTTACGTAGTATGTGTTGCAGCATTGCACTGTTTCCGATCGGAGGCCTTTTAAAGGAGCTCCGCCCCTCTTAGGGGAGCTCCGCCCCATTGTGTGATAGGCCTACACCTGTCCACCTGGGACAACCAACTGTCCCTCTCAACAAACATCACCGCCACTACCAGATCTTGCAGATTCTTGCTGCATAACATCAGGAGAATCCGTCCGTTTCTCACTCAGAAGGCAGCTCAGGTCCAGGTCCAGGTCCTGGTCCAGGCACTGGTCATCTCACGCCTGGACTACTGCAACTCCCTCATGGCAGGTCTGCCTGCCAAAGCCATCCGACCTCTACAACTCATCCAGAATGCAGCTGCTCGATTGGTCTTCAATCTTCCCAAATTTTCACACACAACACCCCTCCTCCGCTCCCTCCACTGGCTACCAGTGGCTGATACGCTTCAAGACTCTAGCTCTGGCGTACTCTGCTGCTAACGGTTCAGGTCCTACTTACATCCAGGACCTTGTCAAACTCTACACCCCTGCCCGTCCTCTCCGCTCTGCATCAGCCAAACAGCTGGCGACTCCCACCTTGCGTGGGTCAACTCGCCTCAAAACCTCTTCCAGACTTTTCTCTGTCTTGGCTCCCAAATGGTGGAACGAGCTCCCCACCGACATCAGGACCTCAGACAGCCTGTACATCTTCCGCCGCAGGCTGAAGACCTATCTCTTCCAACAATACCTCGGTTAAGCCATGGTCACCTAACAGATATATATATATTAAAAAAAAAATAATAATTCTTCTTCTTTTCTCTTCTTTTCTTCTTTAACATATAGCACTCCTTAGCAATGACAGTTAGCTCTTAAAGTTGTGTACTTACTTGATTCCTATGGTCTATGTCTAGTACCATCAGGTTGAATGCACTTATTGTAAGTCGCTTTGGACAAAAGCGTCTGCTAAATGACATGTAATCTAATGTAATGTACACCTGGTCAGTAACACAATTCACTCTGGATTTCCACCCTGACTCATCTCATCTGTAAGTCTATTTAGCCTACCTATCTTTAGGAGTTTTAAAGTGTGCTACAAGGTTCCATTTAACAATAATATTCAAATAGTTTACAGCGAATAGCAAGGTTCAATGTGTATGTGCTGGATGGTGTGGTACCTTATGAAAAGTAAGAGTTTTATGGAGTTGCAGACGTTGTAGTGGTCTGCATAGCCACAATATATGAAACACAATAGTTATCAATCAATCTACACATTCCACAACACACCTAATAACCCTTACTCACATCCATCTGTTTGTGCTGCATATTAACTTATTCCCTCCTATATCTGTGTCTGTATAGATGTCTAACCATGCTGAATGATTAAGTTTCTTTTTCTTAAAATAGCTATTTCTGTGTCTCTTTATATCTCAATGTACATCCATGTATTGCCCAATATATACTTTGTATATTAACACTACGCGTATAGAGTATTACACTTCATTGTACATCCCACTTTCACACACAACCTCATTTGGCCAAAATTGAAAAATCTACTTAATCTCCCACTTTATGAATACTTCCTACAGGTACTGCACTAGTTTAGCTCAAAGCACAGTTTAGCCCAAATAGTCTTGTGTTAGGGTGCAATACCATGTTTGACCACAGTGAACTGGCAGGTGTTCATCAGCTGTTAACCCCTAAACAATCAGACGGTTAATATAGAAGTTTATTGGTACATTCGGAGGCTACAGAAGTTACTATTCTTTGCCATGACAACAGTAGATGGTAATGGCTGTAAACCTGAAAATCCTGTTATGTTGACTTGGTTTGGAACGTCCATTCCATTAAAAGGCGTTCACTTAAGGTGAGGTTGGGTTCACCTGATGGGTGTGTTCACTGTCTGTGTTCCTCATTCCACAGATTTTTGCATCAAATGACACGAGTCATAGGACACTGCTGCAGTTTGTGCGCAGTGTGTTCAACATTCACCACCAGATCAAACTCCACAGAAAGACGACACAGAAAGGAGGAAATACTGGGAACACTGGGATTACTGGAGTACTGGAATATCACCACTTCAATGTCATGTCTTTACTTTCACAGTACTTATATGTTGAACAAACACACACATTCCCCGCTTCCTCATTCCACAGATGTTAACCTCAAATGACGTGAGTCATGTGACATTTCTGAACTTTGTTCCTGTTCAGAGTTCAATATTCACCACCAGATCAAACTCAAGGATTCTGCAGTAAAAGGCCACGGAAAGGAAGACGTATTGGGAGCACTGGAATTACTGGAGTACTGGATGACACTTCAACTGCTGCTGATTTTCACATTATAAACAAGAGATCTGGAGGAGCTACGACTCAAAGTGACAGTAAACCTTTCAACTTTCTTGACAGGCAACATTTCTGTGTGCTGTGTTTTAGGCTTCACTCGGAGAGAAAATGGCTTCCAGGTCAGAGGAGGATCTCACTTGTCCTGTCTGCTACGAAATATTCAAAGATCCTGTTGTTCTGTCATGTAGTCACAGTTTCTGTAAAAGATGTGTGAAGAACTGGTGGAAGGAGAAAATGATACACGAGTGTCCAGTTTGTAAGGAAATACATTTATTATGTGATACACCTCGTAACCTGGCGTTAAAGAACCTGTGTGAGGCGTTCTTACTGGAGAGAGATCAGAGAGCTTCAGAGCCTCTCTGCAGTCTGCACTCTGAGAAACTTAAACTCTTCTGTCTGGACCATCAGCAGCCAGTTTGTCTCGTCTGCAGAGACTCAAAGACACACAACAACCACAGATTCAGTCCCATCAATGAAGCTGCACAAGATCACAAGAAAAAACTCCAGAAATCCCTGAAGCCCTTACAGGAGAAACTGAAGCTCTTTGAACAAGTTAAAGGAAACTGTGATCAAACAGCAGAACACATTAAGGTCCAGGCCCGACACACAGAGAGGCAGATTAAGGAGCAGTTTAAGAAGCTTCACCAGTTCCTGCAAGAGGAAGAGGAGGCCAGGATCTCTGCTCTGAGGGAGGAAGAGGAGCAGAAGAGTCAGGTGATGAAGGAGAAGATTGATGCTCTGAGCAGAGAGATAGCAGCTCTTTCAGACACAATCAGAGCCACAGAGGAGGAGCTGAGAGCTGAACACGTCTCATTCCTGCAGAACTACAAGGCTGCAGTGGAAAGAGTCCAGCAGCGCCCCCTGCTGGAGGATCCACAGCTGCTCTCAGGAGCTCTGATAGATGTGGCCAAACACCTGGGCAACCTGGCCTTCAACATCTGGAACAAGATGAAGGAGATGGTCTCCTACACTCCTCTGATTCTGGATCCAAACACTGCTCGCCCAGAATACATCCTGTCTGAAGATCTGACCAGTGTGAGATGTGGAGAGAAACAGAAACTTCCTGACAATCCAGAGAGGTTTGATTATGCTGTCATTGCCATGAGCTCTGAGGGCTTTAACTCTGGGACTCACAGCTGGGACGTTGAGGTTACACCTGATAAACCCTGGGCCATAGGTGTAATAAAGGAGTCTGTCTGGAGAAAGGGTAAAATACCAACTGGCTTCTGGGAGATGTATTCGTTTGAGGGAAAATACATGGCAGCCTCCCCACCACTCTCAGATAAAGTCCTCTCAGTGGAGAAGAGGCCACAGAGGATCAGAGTTCATCTGGACTTTGACAAAGGAAAACTGTCATTCTTTGATTCTGATACAAACACACACATACACACCTTCACACACACTTTCACTGAGAGACTGTTTCCATACATTGCCACCTTGAGTGACCTCTCAATGAAGATATTACCAGAGACGGTCTCTGTCACAGTGGGACAGCACACAGTCCCTTCACCAAGCTCATGGCGTTGGTTTTAGCTGGAAATGCAGCATTTTATTTCATGTTGAGTAAAACTTCTCAGAAATGTCATCGTTTGCCCATCTCAGTGATACTATACATAGAATTATATGCACTATATATATATATATATATATATATATATATACACATATATATATATACATATACATATATATATATACATATGCATATATATACATGTATATATATACATATATATATATGTATATATATATATGTATATATATATCGGTTTCTGCCACAGGAAAGGTCAACAATCTGTAATATGATTTCTTACAGGTTTTTTATTGTCTATTTTCTTCTTGGGATCATTCTGCATTGATATGTCACAATTTTATACTACGTACTAATTGTAAACAGTGTGTGCTATATATTAATCTTCATGGTAAACTGTTTCTGCAGTTAGTACACAAGAAATGAACAGCCTTCACTGTTTTATACTAACAGCAAATAACAGGAACAACTAGCAACAACAC
This sequence comes from Centropristis striata, assembly GCF_030273125.1. Lineage (NCBI taxonomy): Eukaryota > Metazoa > Chordata > Actinopteri > Perciformes > Serranidae > Centropristis > Centropristis striata. The sequence continues at coordinate 44,111,759 of NC_081519.1, read as the reverse complement.
ACAACAATCAAATTATGACTTTGGAAATCTACAATCAATCAAACGTAATGACGGTTAAATATTTTTCTATATACTTATTTAAGTATATTTTTAACCTTTCACAATATCTGTTTCCACGGTAACAATAACAACTATGTTGATACTGAAAAAAATGTGATGATATGAGGCAAAGGTGGAAGTTTTATTATCTGTGTTGTTTTAACTGAGTTACTCTAACAAAAAGTAAAATGTGAAATGTGTCAATCAGAGACAATGATGATGATGATGATTCTGATAATAGGGAAACCATTATTAGCATGAATATTATTTTCTTCCTTACATTTAAGATTAGCTAATGTTACATGTATGTTTAGCCGTTTGATTTAAGCCAATATAAATCATTTTAATTATATATTTCTAATCTTGTTTTTGGGCAATTACTAATTTTACTGTTCAGAGTTTTGATTTTATTCTGCACTGTTAATCAATTTGTAACAGAACTTAATTTTAAACAGTGAAGACTTCAGGTTTATTTTTAATTCACTGTAAGTTACTCTGTCAGGGAAAAGCAGATGTGTAAACTGTATATAACTGATTACATGTTATCTTCTCTTTGTATTCTGAAACCTACTGGAGATGATTCTTATTTGTTGTTTGGAAATATAAAAACTAATAAAGGTTTGATGATTAGAAATAAAATGGTGTTTGTCAAAACTATTTTTCTCAATAAAATGTGTCCAAGGGTTCTGAGTGTGAATTAAAACTTAGTGGTTTCTAGTTAAGCTAGTTAAGCTAAGCTAAATAATCTGCCACAGAAAAGGCTGACAGTGGTCGTCGCTGTTGAAAATTAGTTTTGATCTGTTATAGTTAAGATATAAATCTGTATTTGTCTTTTTGTCAACAAATCCTATATGCAAAATCAAAACCAGTAATGAATCCATCTACAAACAAGTTTTGTCTGTGCATCAGAGCCTGATATATCTTCATCAGTGTAATGAAACCAAATATCTTCAGTGGGACCAAATAGGCCAGCGATCATCAACAGATGGCTCCCGGGCCACATACGGCCCGCCAAAGCTCACAGCCCGGCCCGCAGAATAATAGCCTGATGAATTCTGAAAATGTGAGGAGGAAAAACCACATATTTTCCAACGTGCAAATGTTGAGCAAAAAAATTGACTTACCTATCACAGTTTACACTGAAATACTGAAGATTCTGGAGCATAGCAAATACATTATTACATTGACATATTAATAATATTACCTACCATTTCAACAGTGCCCCTTCTTTCCTCACCTGCCTTTCAATTCTTTGACAAAACTCCTCCACTTCACTGGAAAGGTAAACAGACAACATAATAATAATAATAATAATAATAAAAAGAGAGTGTAAAACGGTTGAAAAATATTAACTTTGATTAATTAAGCAGACATAAACAAGGCCAAAATCTAATAATAGACAAAAATACATTTTGGAAATTCTGCGCTGGATGAGCTTAATTTATGTCCAATAAATCTCTAAATATATGCTCTAGAGTAGCTAATTACCAATAAGTAGCCTAAACAGTTTCATGCTTGTATGAGAACGTAGGCCTATACATGTTTTCCTCATATCATCCACTTTATAGCTTTAATCATTAATCATGTTTAATATAAAGCACATATTAACATAAATCGTCATCGCGCTTCAGTTTCATGAAACAAAATGTGCGGGTCAAACTGTTCATTGCTAACAAACTAAACTATTACCTTCTAGTTTAACCCATATCTGACATGCCTTTCAGATTATCGTGCTAAAGACAGTCATATCATTTGAACATATCACAGTAAAACATTAATTTCGCTGTCTACTTCATGTCAACAAAATACTTTGATAACAATAAACACATAATGTGATTAACATTCAGTTCTCACACGCAGATCGTCGTCTTCGTCCATGTTCAATAGTTGCAATAGTTTGTAATGCTTCCACTGAAATAGTGGGTGCTGTCGCAAAATACAAAAAACGAACAGGGAGCCAGTGAAGAGAAGCTACAATCAGAGTAATGTGCTGTCGTCTGTTAAAAGCAGTAAGAAGCCGAGCTGCTGCATTTTGAACCAGTTGGAGGCGAGAGAGTGACTTGTGGTTTATGCCGGAAAGAAGAGAGTTGCAATAATCGAATCTGGAGAATATGAGTGTATGCATTACTTTTTTCAAATCAGAGCGGGAAATGATTTTTTTGATTCTGGATATGGTTTTGAATTGAAGCAAACAGGACTGAACTACTTTATTGATATGTTTTTCAAAGTTGAGGTTTGAGTCAAAAATGACTCCTAGATTACGGGCGGTGGGTGTTACGCTGTTGGCATAGGGACCAATGAGGTTAGGATTGAGCTGGTGTGGATGGGAGGATTAACCAATAGGACTTCAGATTTTGAGTTATTTAGTTTCAGGAGATTTTGTGCCATCCAGCAGTTCACATCGCTAAGAGAGTCTAAAACAGCAGCTAGGCTTCTTGGGTCAGCAGGTTTCAAGGGGAGGTATATCTGTGTGTCATCTGCATAACAATGGAAAGAAACATTGATCTAGGGAATATAGTTCATTTACGAAAATTATATATTTTCAATCTTGTTTTTGGGCAATTACTACTTTTATTGTTCAGAGTTTTGATTTTATTTTGCACTGTTAGTCAATTCATAACAGAACTTCTCCATCCTCTCCTCTCGTTTCTCCTTCTGCCTCTCTACTATCCGTCACCTGACAAAAATATATTGATGCATAACATGAACAGTGTGACAATTTGCGGTGTAACAATCATCAATTTTGATGATACAGTTATAGAGGAAAAAACTTAGTCTCACAATTATGAGTATGGATGTATGAAATCACATTTGTAATCTGAGGTTTTATTGTGTTTTTCCCTAAATCTTTCATTGTTGGTGTTTTTTTAAACAGTTGCTGCCTTTCAACACACATGGAAATAATGAATAAAAAGCTTTTTTTAATCTGCATTGTTGAGGTTCTATAGTTACAATAATAATAATAACAATAAATGTTATTTATCAGCACTTTAAAACTCAAAGACAGTTTAGAAGATTATTTTGTAATTGATGAGGAGGATCTTGAAGTGGATGCTGCTTTATTGGGAGCCAGTGAAGGTGTTGCAGGATGGTTTAATCTGAGTCATTTACACTTTGACTTGTAAAGAAGTCTCTTATGTCCACTTTCCTTCTTTTAGACATCCTGTATACATATCACATGGCCACCGATTCAAACGTTAATGTAAATGAAACCTCTAATATTACAATCCGTTTTGCTGACGTTACCCAGGCAGAACAAACGGCCAACATGTTAACAACAACTGACAGCAGCAGTCAGTTTTTTAGTCCTGTTTGTCAGGAGATCTTTAAGAACCCTGTTGTTCTGTCGTGTAGCCACCACCAAGAATCAAGAATCACCAAGAATCAACTGAAGATATTACCAGAGACGGTCTCTGTAATAACGGAAAAGCACACAGTCCCTTCATCAAGCTTAAGGCGTTGGTTTTAGTTTTGTCATCATTTGGCATCTCAGTGATACAACACATAGAATTATATGCACAACATATATGGGTTTCTGCCACAGGAAAGGTCAACAATCTGTAATATGATTTCTTACAGTTTTTGTTGTTGTCTTTTTTTCTTTTTGGGATCATTTTGTGTTGATATGTCATATTTTTACACTACGTACTAATTGTAAACAGTGTGTGCTATATATTAATCTTCATGGTAAACTGTTTCTGCAGTTAGTACACAAGAAATGAACAGCCTTCACTGTTTTATACTAACAGCAAATAACAGGAACAACTAGCAACAACACACAACAATCAAATTATGATTTTTTTTTAAATGTGCTAAACAGCTAGATGTTTTTTTTAATTTGCTAGTCTAAATATTGACTTATTTCAGTTTTTAAACCTTCAAAGTGTGTACACTGTAACAATAACAACTATGTTGATAATGAAAAAAATAATGTGATGATAATGAGGAAAAGGTGGAAGTTTTATTATCTATGTTCTGTTTTAACTGAGTTACTCTGAGAAAAAGTACAATGTGAAATGTATCAATCAGGAACTGATGGGAAGAAAATAAGGAAGAAGACGATGATGATGATTCTGATAATAGGGAAACCATTATTAGCATGAATATTATTTTCTTCCTTACATTAAATATTAGCTAATGTTACATGTATGTTTAGCCGTTTGATTTAAGGGAATATAATTCATTTTAGAAAATTATATATTTTCAATCTTGTTTTTGGGCAATTACTAATTTTATTGTTCTGAGTTTTGATTTTATTCTGCACTGTTAATCAATTTGTAACAGAACTTCATTTTAAACAGTGAAGACTTCAGGTTTATTTTTAATTCACTGTAAGTTACTCTGTCAGGTAAAAGCAGATGTGTAAACTGTATATAACTGATTACATGTTATCTTCTCTTTGTATTCTGAAACCTACTGGAGATGATTATTAATTGTTGTTTGGCAATATAAAAACTAATAAAGGTTTGATGATTAGAAATAAAATGGTGTTTGTCAAAACATTTTTACTGATGAAAATGTGTCCACAGGTTGCGTTAAAACTCAATTATTTGTAGTTAAGTCCAGTTTAAATGTTTGTTGCTAATATGCTGCCACAGAAAATGACAGAGGCAGAGAGTTGTTGTAGTTTTTCAAAATTAGTTTTGACCGGTTATGTTTAAAAAAACCTTTGCATTTGTCTCTGTCAACAAATCCCACATACAAATCTCATATACATCCAGTTATGAATGCATTTAAAATCCGATATACAAATCAAATCCATTAATGAATACATCTACAAACAAGGATTATCTGAGCAACAAAGCCTGATATACTATATATTCATCTTCTGTGTCATAGAGCTTAGTTGTTGTATAAAAACCATTAAAAACACACCAATAAGACACACTGTTGCACTGAGTGACATGTTCCTTCATCACCATGAACTCACACACTGCAGTTTATTCTGACTCAGATAGGGGCGTGTGCTTCCTGCTTCCTCATTCTACTGATGTTAATCTCAAATGACTTGTGTCATGTGACATTTCTGCACTTTGTTCCTGCCCAGAGTTCAATATTCACCACCGGATCAGACTCAAGGATTCTGCATTAAAAGGCCACTGAAAGGAGGACGTACTGGGAACACTGGGATTACTGGAGTACTGGACACCACTTCAACTGCTGCTGATTTCACATTATAAACAGGACAATTAGAGGAGCTACGACTCAAAGTAAAAGTAAATCTTTCTACTTCCTTGACAGACCAACTTCCTTGTTTGTGTGCTGTGTTTTCAGCTTCACTCGGAGAGAAAATGGCTTCCAGATCAGAGGAGGATCTCACTTGTTCTGTTTGTCAGGAGATCTTTAAGAACCCTGTTGTTCTGTCGTGTAGCCACAGCTTCTGTAAAGACTGTTTGCAGGAATGGTGGACAGAGAAAGTGGTACACCAGTGTCCAGTTTGTAAGGAAATACATTTATTAAGTGATACACCTTGTAACCTGGCGTTAAAGAACCTGTGTGAGGCGTTCTTACTGGAGAGAGATCAGAGAGCTTCAGAGCCTCTCTGCAGTCTGCACTCTGAGAAACTTAAACTCTTCTGTCTGGACCATCAGCAGCCAGTTTGTCTCGTCTGCAGAGACTCAAAGACACACAACAACCACAGATTCAGACCCATCGATGAAGCTGCACAGGATCACAAAGAGGAGCTCCAGAAATCCCTGAAGACCTTACAGGAGAAACTGGAGCTCTTTGGACAAGTTAAAGGAAACTGTGATCAAACAGCAGAACACATTAAGGTCCAGGCCCGACACACAGAGAGGCAGATTAAGGAGCAGTTTAAGAAGCTTCACCAGTTTCTACAAGAGGAAGAGGAGGCCAGGATCTCTGCTCTGAGGGAGGAAGAGGAGCAGAAGAGTCAGATGATGAAGGAGAAGATTGATGCTCTGAGCAGAGAGATAGCAGCTCTTTCAGACACAATCAGAGCCACAGAGGAGGAGCTGAGAGCTGAACACGTCTCATTCCTGCAGAACTACAAGGCTGCAGTGGAAAGAGTCCAGCAGCGCCCCCTGCTGGAGGATCCACAGCTGCTCTCAGGAGCTCTGATAGATGTGGCCAAACACCTGGGCAACCTGGCCTTCAACATCTGGAACAAGATGAAGGAGATGGTCTCCTACACTCCTCTGATTCTGGATCCAAACACTGCTAATCCAGGACTCATCCTGTCTGAAGATCTGACCAGCATGATATATGGAGAGAAACAGAAACTTCCTGACAATCCAGAGAGGTTTGATTACCACGCCGCTGTCCTGAGCTCTGAGGGCTTTAACTCTGGGACTCACAGCTGGGACGTTGAGGTTACATATGATAAACTCTGGGCCATAGGTGTTATAAAGGAGTCTGGCTTGAGAAAGGGTAAAATACCAACTGGCTTCTGGGAGATTTCCTTCTTTGAAGGAAAACACATTGCATTCTTCCCACCACACTTTCAAGTCCTCTCAGTGGAGAAGAGGCCACAGAGGATCAGAGTTCATCTGGACTTTGACAAAGGAAAACTGTCATTCTTTGATTCTGATACAAACACACACATACACACCTTCACACACACTTTCACTGAGAGACTGTTTCCATATATTGAAACCAAGAATCAAACATCCATGAAGATATTACCAGAGACGGTCTCTGTCACAGTGGGACAGCACACAGTCCCTTCATCAAGCTAAAGGTGTTGATTTGATCTGTGAATGCAGCATTTTATTTCATGTGAGTAAAATTTCTCAGAAATGTCGACATCAGATGTTTGGCATCTCATGATAATGAGACAAAGGTGGAAGTTTTATTATCTGTTTTGTTTTAACTGAGTTACTCTGAAAAAAAGTACAATGTGAAATGTGTCAATCAGGAACTGATGGGAAGAAAATAAGGAAGAAGACGATGATGATGATTCTGATAATAGGGATACCATTATTAGCATGAATATTATTTTCTTCCTTACATTAAAGATTAGCTAATGTTACATGTATGTTTAGCCGTTTGATTTAAGGGAATATAATTCATTTTAGAAAATTATATATTTTTAATCTTGTTTTATGGGCAATTGCTACTTTTATTGTTCAGAGTTTTTATTTTATTCTGCACTATTAGTCAATTTGTAACAGAACTTTTTTTTTAATTCACTGTAAGTTACTCTGTCAGGGAAAAGCAGATGAGTAAACTGTACATAACTGATTACATGTTATCTTCTCTTTGTATTCTGAAACCTACTGGAGATGATTATTAATTGTTGTTTGGAAATATAAAAAATAATAAAGGTTTGATAATTAGAAATAAAATCTGTATTTGTCTTTTAGTCAACAAATCCCATATAAAATCTAAACCAGTAATGAATACATCTAGAAACCCTGGGACGAGGTGTAATAAAGGAGTCTGACTGAAGAAAGGGTGAAATTCATGGTCGTCTCCCCACCACACTGAACTTTTTAAACACTGGATGTTGGTTCAGGTTCCAGTCTGCAGCTGAATGCTGACCTTGTTGATGCTGCTGCTCATCAGATCATCAAATGGTGCAGACTCTGTAACTTTTACTCTCAGGCTCAACACTCTGGAAAAGGGGCTGATTCCACATTTAAACTGGAGATTTACAGGAGCTCTGGCTCACCGTGCAGGGTCTCCTCTACATGTAATTGATTGTGGCGTGCTGCCACGGCAAAATAGAAGCTGCCACACCTTCAGAATAATGTTTTTGTTTCTGTTTTGTTTTTACCTTGTTTTTATGTTGTTTTATGTTTATGTTAATGTAACTTATTGTATGAAATGTGATTTTGGCACAAAACATGGTGTTTTTCATGAAATGTGACGCTACGCTGCAAATACCCTTGCTTTGAAAAACCAACACCGGAGTCACCACCTTCCTGTCTGGTTGCAGCGCGAGAAAGACGAAGAGAGTAGAGACAACAGTCCGACGTGGAGGGAGAGAAAAGGGTGAAGGAAAGGTACCTAAGCTAGGTTATATTTGATTTTTAAGAAAAACAAGAAAAATGAAGTGCTATCAGTCAGGCTAATTAGGCAGTTGTGTATTATGCTTGCTACAGTACAAACATTCAGTTTGTAGCCATTATTCCAAATGTTAAAAATATTCTAGTCTCCCAGGAGACAGGAGGGCACAGTTGTGTCTGTAGTTGTGCTACAGCCTTGTATTTTTACATTGTAGCTATTTTCTTCAATGGATGGACGGCCTTTTTCTTTTGTACACATTCTATGCAGGAAGAGATGTTTATTTGACTGTATTCAGTTTCGACTAGTTTAGTTATTTAACTTATATCTTTAATTTGTTGTTGTTGTGTTTGTTGTTTTGGCCTAGTGATGCTGCAAGATCCTATTTTCAATTATTATTTTCGATACATGTACCGGAAACTCTATAGTAAATAATGTATTTAGAAAAACATTCAGTTTGAAATAGTCATAATTTAACATTTCAAAATTCATGTCGTTGTTGTCGTCGTCACCCCCCCTCTTCCACTCGGGCAGACCTCCCCCACGGTTTAAAAAAATCCTGGAGGAAACCCTGCAGTGAATGTCATTATAAGGGAAAATCTTTTGAATGACGGGCTTCTGCTTTCATCGTTCTGCCTGCTTTGGTTCTATGTTGTGGAAAAGATGAGTGTCTGTGAGATGCATTTAAACTCTGCTGTCAAGGTGTCTACCTCACTCACCTCCATCACGCCCCCCATGCCTTATCTTCACCTTCCTCCTCTCCATGTGTTCCCTCAAACATCTGGAGCAAACATGAGATTGTCAGTTAATGTGTGTCCATTGCTCTACACTGTAAAAAAAGTCTGTAGATTTTACGGTGAAAAACTGCTAAACCATGACAGTAAAAGACGTAAAATGATAAATGGGTTAATTCAGTTTCAGTAACAATGAAACACTGTAACTGTATATATCAGACAAAACAGGATTTTTTAAAAAATTTTGGGGGGGGGAGAATACATTACTCCACTGTAAAATACTCTGGCACTGTGTTTGTAACAAAAACATACTGTTATATATACACAATACATCACTGTAATTTTTGCATTCATTTTTTGTAAAAATACTTTTTCTCACTGTTAAATGTACTAACCACCATATCTCTAAGAGAAATGAACTGTAATATTTAATGGTAAAATCTTTCATTTATGCTGCATTTATTAAGCATTTTCTTGTCAATTATATGGCAGAACAGCATTGCTTTTGATGGAAAAAAATTTTTACGGTAAAATATGGAATAAAATGGCAATCTAAAACGTGAAATCAACAGTGCTATTATCATTTTACCGTAATATTAGAAAAAGTTGCACCGTATTTATTACGGTAAAGTTCTGGAAACCACAGCTGCTGGTTTTTACCGTAAAAACAACAGTTTGTTTTTACAGTGTATATAGGTATAACAAGTAATAATAGACATAAAATGTGTTCACATCATGAATTAACATGTAATCAAGACAGAATTTTATCCTAGATTTGATCATTTACATGCAGCTACAGTCACTCACATGTGGGCTCCCTTCCCTGCTCTGCCCTGTTCGGGACGTCACCGTCACATTGCCGAACGTCACCGGAAAGACCCGAGTAGTCCCGAGTAGACCCGAATGAATGACGAACAGTTCCGGAGGACAAGTTACTAGTTAAGTGCGCCGCTGCTGCTGCCGCACATCCTCGTCGGTTATTTGCATCGTTGATTATTATTATTGATTAGTTTTATTTTTGTCAAACCTCACCACAGCAGGTCCTGTACCTTGTTCATGTGTGAACCAATTAAAGAGGATAATAAACTCTGAAGTAGCTGCAGTTGTTCTAACAGAAAACTAAGGCCAGACTGTGTACGCCAGCATACAAAATATACTTTACAACATGTCTGTTTAACTCTCTAAAATTAAACAAACATAAGCTAGCTAATGTTAATGCTACCCTAACTGTAAGCTGATTAGAACATTTCTTAGGGTGTCTAGAACAATGAAAAGCATAAGGCTAGCTTATCTTTGACTATTAACTTCATGTTTCAGTTCACTTTACAGCTGTCCTAACCCAATTTTTATTTTCCAATTTCACCAAAATCAGCGACATAACTGGTAGCCTACATGAATCTTTTTCATTCTGCCTGCAACTTAACATTTACATTTTGAAAACACACAAAAAAGAAAAAAAACACAAAAAAATAATACAAAAAAGGGGGAAAAAATAAAAAACGCACACAAAATTAAAAAAACACAAATAAAAAACGTATTTTTACAGAAAACACACAGAAACACACATAAGAAACACAAAAAAAACATAAAAACACAAAAAAACACATTAAAAAACATGCAAGAAACACACTACAAGATACAAAGAAATTACAAAAAAATAGAAACACAAAAAACACACAAAAATTACAAAAAAAGAACAAAAAAAAGATAAAAACACAAAAAATAGCCCAAATCACACACAAAAAACATTTAAAACACACACACAAAATTACAAAAACACAAATAAAAAACTTATTTTTACAGAAAACACACAGAAAAACACATAAAAAACATGCAAGAAATACACTACAAGATACAAAGAAATTACAAAAAAATAGAAACACAAAAATTACAAAAAAAGAACAAAAAAAAGATAAAAACACACAAAAAATAGCCCAAAATCACACACAAAAAACATTTAAAACACACACACAAAAATACAAAAAAACAACAACATAAAATCACACACAAAACCACAGTCTTTATTACCTCATGGAGAGGTCTTGCTCCGGCTCTTTTATGGACTCCGGTGGTCCGTTGACCAGCTCCGGTTCACGGATGACACCTGATCTAACGGCCGCAGCTAGCTAACATTACGGTTAGCAACAGTTAGCCGTTAGCTTCGCTTTAGCAACAAGTATAAATCGTTCTCCATCAGAAAACTAACCGAAAGTCGAGGCAGAGCAGCCAGGAGGCCTCAGAGGGAAAACCTGAAAACATTTTCTCCGTAAAATATTTTCCAATTTCACCAAAATCAGTGACATAGCTGGTAGCCTGTTAGCATTCTCCGGACAGCTCGTACCGCCCAACAGAAATAACGTGTTGCTAGGCAACGGTTCAGTCAGTAAGTAACCGAAAAGTCAAGTTCTCCGTAAAATATTATCCAATTTCACCAAAATCAGCGACATAACTGGTAGCTTACATGAATCTTTTTCATTCTGCCTGTATATGCAACTTAACATTTACATTTTGAAAACACACAAAAAAGAAAAAACACCAAAAAATAATACAAAAAAGGGGGAAAAAAATAAAAAACGCACACAAAATTACAAAAACACAAATAAAAAACTTATTTTTACAGAAAACACACAGAAACACACATAAAAAACATGCAAGAAACACAAAAAAAACATAAAAACACATAAAAAACATGCAAGAAACACACTACAAGATACAAAGAAATTACAAAAAAATACAAACACAAAAAACACACAAAAATGACAAAAAAAGAACAAAAAAAAGATAAAAACACACAAAAAATAGCCCAAAATCACACACAAAAAACATTTAAAACACACACACAAAAATACAAAAAAACAACAACATAAAATCACATAAAATCACACACAAAACCACAGTCTTTATTGCTCCGGCTCTTTTATGGACTCCGGAGGGTTAAACGCGGTCCGGTGGTCCGTTGACCAGCTCCGGTTCACGGATGACACCTGATCCAACGGCCGCAGCTAGCTAACATTACGGTTAGCAGCAGTTAGCCGTTAGCTTCGCTTTAGCAACAAGTATAAAGCGTTCTCCATCAGAAAACTAACCGAAAGTCGAGGCAGAGCAGCCAGGAGGCCTCAGAGGGAAAACCTGAAAACATTTTCTCCATAAAATATTTTCCAATTTCACCAGAATCAGTGACATAGCTGGTAGCCTGTTAGCATTCTCCAGACAGCTTGTACCGCCCAACAGAAATAACGTGTTACTAGGCAACGGTTCAGTCCCAGCAGTTTATCAATATTTAATAAACTTAAGAGTTAATTTGCAATAACAGATACCTGGTTCTGATTTATTTTAACAAATCATGTTTATTAGGTAGTCTAGTGGATATTAAGCTTCATTTTTAATTAGACATTTTAATAATAAATCTTATTGTTAACCCTTTGATGCACAACATGTGTCAAAAATGACCCGCATTCATTTCCCATGTTATTTTTAACGCTGCTGTGTGTTTCTTTGCTCTATCTTTTGAAATCAATTAATTTCATGATTGAATATTCAAAATATTCTTACAACAGATTATTATTTCCATTTCTCCCTTCATACTTTTTTATCAAGTTAATGTTTTCCCTCAAGTTAATTGAGGAAAAAACCTGGAATACTCAATGATGAAATTAATAGGGCTGCAACTAACGATTATTGTCATTATCGATTAATCTGTCAATTATTTAAACGATTAATCGATTAGTTTGTCAATAAATGATTTGTTTGGTCAATAAAATGTCTAACAATATCAATGAGTGTTTCCAAACCACAAGATGACGTCCTCAAATCTCTTGTTTTGTCCACAAACCAAAGAGATATTCAGTTTATTGTCATAAAGGAACAAAGAAACCAGAAATATTCACATTGAAGAAGCTGAAATCAGAGAATTTGGACTTATTGTCTTTAAAAAAAAACTGCTCAAACCAATTATTGGATTATCAAAATAGTTGACGATTAATTTAATAATCGATTATTGTTCCATTAATCGAATAATTGTTGCAGCTCTAGAAATGTATTTATTGCAAAGATATAGAACATAAAAACTCAGTCGGGTCACTTTAGACCATGTTGTGCATCAAAGGGTTAATGTTGACATTATAAAAGCGTCTGTATAATATTACTATTAACTAAAACATCAGACTTCTTCATTTGAACACTCATTCAGATCAATAAGTGTCTGTGAGGGCTGCAGAATGACTTGGGACGTGTTAGAGTCACAAGTCTGTATCTTAATTCTAACAATATATCATCATTTCTGAGTCACTTCATACTTTTATTTTCTCCTCAGAATCAGAATCTGCAAAGTAACAACAGCTGTCAAATAAATGTAGGAAACTATACATATAAAATAGGTGTAAAATGGAAATAAACATCATATAAAATTGAATTAATTAACCATGACTAGTAAATAAAAGCATAAAATGTGTGTAGTGGCACTTTTAAGATAAAAAGAGACGAGACAAGACGTGAATGTGGTCAGTAGATTATATTATTCTCTTTTTAAAAAAGACTTCATTACAAGATTTGACTTCATTCATTCAGACACAGTCAAAGTTTTTACATTTCAGTGTTCTAAATACTGTTTATCACTAACTGCATAACAACATGGAACCACTGCATCTCTCCAACCTGCTGCATGTCTTCAGGCTCAGTAACAACCAGTCAAACGTGGAAGAAATATCCACATCTGAGCTTCTAAGGTGGCGAAAAAAAAAAAAGGATACGTATAGTCCAGGACCAGCTCCAGAAACCTTCAACTGGAGAGATTTAACCCTTCATCAGGCAAAGAACTATATTTGGTAACTTCAGGTAATATTTCGAGAAACAATATGCAAATTTACTAGATTAAAGTGGCAAATCTACAAGAAAAAAAGATGCAGATTTAAGAGATTTAAAGTGGCAAATCTGCGCGAAAAAAGTTGCAGATTCACAAGAAAAAAGTGGGAAAATGAAAAAAATGTGTAAAAAAAACAACATACGAAAATAATATTTTGAGAAAAAAATGTACAAGATTAAAGTGGCAAATCTACGAGAAAAAAATGTGCAGATTTATGAGATTTAAAGTGGCAAATCTGCACGAAAAAAGTTGCAGATTTACGAGAAAAAAGTTGTTTTTCCTCCTTTTTTCTCGTAAATCTGCAACTTTTTTTTTCGCAGATTCACCACTTTAACCCTTAATAGGACACTCATTGAAATACTTGCAAATTTCAACCCTAGAGAATATTGGAGGATATTACATACTGCCAGAATGTGTAAAAAAAACATATGAATATAATATTTTCAGAAAAAAGTTTACGAGATTAAAGTGGCAAATCTACGAGAAAAAAATGTGCAGATTTATGAGATTTAAAGTGGTGAATCTGGGAGAAAAAAGTTGTTTTTCTCCCACTTTTTTGTCGTGAATCTGCGACTTTTTTGCGCAGATTTGCCACTTTAAATCTCTTAAATCTGCAACTTTTTTTTCTTGTAGATTTGCCACTTTAATCTAGTAAATTTGCAACTTTTTTCCCGAAATATTACCTGAAGTTACCAGATATAGTTCTTTGCCTGATAAAGGGTTAACCATTTATTTGACTGTTTCAGGTGTTTTTTGGTTTAATGTCGACTCTGTTGGACGGTAAAATTACTAAATTTTTTGTCTTTTAAAAAACAAGGATGACACAAATAAGGAAGCGTGGAGAATGTAGTTTCTTCATTTGAGTTTGAGGAGAGAAATCTGCCTTAAAACAGACTTCTATAGTTTATTAATTAATATACCTGATTCAAAATGTGACAGTCCCATGAAATAAATGGTCCCAAAAATGTTCCACTTGTCCAACATTTCAGTTTATAACCTCTAAAAAAATAAAGAGTGAATTCCCAACAGTGTCAGATTGAGATAAATGCTAAAGCAGCAAACTAACAGGCTAAATGTTCACATTTATCCTCTTTTAATAATGAGCTTTAACCATAAAAAGGGCAGCGTGAGTATGTGGCTGAAATATGAGCCACCAGAAACTGAATTTGAATCATTTATATTTTAATTTGAATTCCTTAACTTGAATAATTGCATTAAAAACTGAATTTGAATCACAAGATTTGAATTTGTATTGTTCAATTTGAATCATTGGGTTGAAAAAACTGAATCTGAATTTGTAATTTTGAAATTAAAATATAATTTTTTTGAACTGAATTTGAATTGTGAGAACTGAATGTTTCAGTTCCAAACTAATAAATTCAGTTTCAAATTACAATTTAGATTCATTGTTTTCAATGCAATGATTCAAATTGAACAATACAAATTCAAATGATGTGATTCAAATTCAGTTTTTTTAATGCAAATATTCAAGTTAAGCCATTCAAAATCAAATTTAAATGATTCAAATTCAGTTTCTGGTGGCTCATATTCCAGCCCGTACATGAGGTTTGAGTTTGTCCAGTAGACATTAAATTCTGTAGATTTTTAAACTTCTATATTTCTGATAAACTTGGGATCAAAAGCTCCAAAACACTTTCTGATGGACCTTGAGGTAAACGTGTTTACGGTGAAGAATTAATGAACTTTCAGTCAGAGCCAAAGTGTCTTTTAGTCGTAACACCACCAGGAATTTAACTCTTGGGTGTTAAATTTACATAAACGTGAGCTGTTCTTTCCTAAAAAGTCTAACTGGAGTAACTAGCAAAAGGTAAAACTGAGAAAAACTGCTTTAAAGTCTTTAAACGTGTTTTAACTGGCCAGCCAAATGTGTTATATGTAGAAAAGTGATATGAGACTTATTTCTACATGTATTGATGTCATTTTTATGCTAAAAAATCATGATTTATTTGATCTTTGACCCCGAAAATGTAGTTTCTGCACTCTGGTTTTGCTGTAAAAGGTTCTAATAGTGATGTTGTCGTCTTCTTTCAGCTTTTATATTTAGTTTTCATTAAATTAACATTTTTAAATTGATTTTGTTATCAAGTGTTTAACAACTCCATTGAAATATTTGTCTATTTTAGACTTAATATTATAAAGTAATGTTATATTTTAGTCTTAATATAATTTTATCTCACTTTTCTTACTTCATCACTATCTAGATAATAATTTCCCTTTGAAATAAACTTATAATTTCTATTATTTTTATGTTTAAAATGAGTGTATATATCCAAAGCAGACTGTGGTAAGTGTAATTTCTGCTTGGTTTTGAGTTGGATTTTGTGGTTTTTATAAATTATTTCTCTGAAATAAAGCAAAATTGAAATCTAAAACTTTGTCACAAGATAAAACAGACATCAAGGAGTTCATTTTTAGTTAAAACTCAATTTTGACTGAAAATATAGTTTCTGCAGTTAGACTTTATAGGACAGTGAAGCTAACTGACGTTCAGCTCTGAAATAAAATAATGTCCACCAGATTTAAAGAAGATGACCAGAACTCTGGCGCCACCTTTGGGACAAATCTTTACACTTTTAGTCCCTCAAGGAATAAAAGATCCAAGAACAGCAAAGTTGCATTTCCATTTTTTTCTCCATCAAGCAATTTTGTTTCCAGTTTTTAAAAAAAAATTCAGATTCATGAAGCTTCTCATGAGATTTCTTTGCACATTCGAAGCAGAATAAATCCTAAAACACAAATTCAACAAACTGTAAAAACTAACAGAAGGCTGAAAAGCAGCGTTTTCCTTCTCTGGCTGAACGTTTCCAGCCTGTTTTAGCTGTAAACACACAACAGTAATGTCACTGTTTAACCACTAGAGGTCAGCAAAACAACCTCTGGCTGGAGGTTGAGTCTCTTTAAAGGGACAGTTCACCCCAAAATTATAAAAACATATTTCCCCTGTTATCTGTCGTGCTTTTTATCAATCTATATTGTTCTGGTGAGTGTTTGAGATACTGGCTGTAAATAATTCTATCTTCTCCTGAATATAATAGAACTAGATGGTACTTGTGGTGCTCAAAGTGCTAAAAAAAAACCTCCATTACCGAAACAATCTAGATTGCTAAATAGCAGCACAGGTAAGAGAAGGAATTATGGGATTTCTGGGTGAATTGTCCCTTTAAAAACCATTTTAACATGAATAAAATATGGGTCAATGACATCATCTTACACAGTGTCAGTTGGTGTAACCAGTATTTTTTTTCCCCATAAAAATCTGATTATATACAGGAAAATAAATGTGAACTAAAATAAGAAAAAAATACAATC
Source organism: Centropristis striata (assembly GCF_030273125.1). Lineage (NCBI taxonomy): Eukaryota > Metazoa > Chordata > Actinopteri > Perciformes > Serranidae > Centropristis > Centropristis striata. Next base: position 44,094,827 of record NC_081519.1, on the reverse strand, counting down.
CACGTTTACATTGCAACACTACGGTATATAACATTTTTACATAATTTGTCAAAACTTTTGAAAAAAATGGTTGTATTTAGAATTTGTTCTGCTCAATAGTGACGAAATGTGTAAATGTAGGAATGGTAAAAAAAAATAAAATAAAAAAATTCATTTGATGTTTTTTTTAAATGAAGTAATTATATGTATAAGTCCACTTAAATACAATGTAGGTGGATAAAGTATTTAATATTCATAATTTTTTTGTGGTTACACCATTTGACATCTTGCCAACCCTTATTTGTCTTTGACCCATAAACGTTATTTCAAAGTACAATATCTCAGATGGATCCAGACTCTAATATCTATAAACAGACTTGATAATCGGCAGGTTGTTGTTATGAAAAAAAAAAAAACTTGCTACATTTTGTTCAGCGTCTCCGTCACAGTAAGTGATGTTTGGCATTGAAGCACAGTTTCATGATTTAAAAAAGGAAGAAAGAGCAGAAAAACCTGTCAACAATGAGACACAACAGACTCTCTGACAGGTTAAAGCTGAACTACTAATACCTGGATATATAAACATGATCAGGTTACATTCATCAGGTGGACACAAACAGGAAATGTTCCTGTTTGTGTCTGCTGGATGTGTGAATAATCAACATTCACTACAACAACTTCAGAACATGTTAGATGTCGTGTCTACAGCTTGTTCTGCTGATGAGGCCCTTAATTAATTAATTAACTGATGCTGCTTTAACTAGAACTTATACTGCATTTAGTTCAGGGCTCAGCAACCTTTATGGGCAGAAAAAAGGGGAAAAAAAGTCAGAAACGGAGCCGCAAACCTTATTTCAGCCTGACGATGATGATGATAAATCAGCTGACTGAGTCTAAACCAGCCTACAGCTTTACTGACAGGTCATAATGAGCATTTATTAATATGATTTAGTCAGAAAGCAGTGAGGACACTAAGTGTAAAGGAGAGGCTCGACACTTAATATAACAAATATCTCAGGAGGTTTGGATTTAAAGCGTTTATAGTCTAGCGAGGGAAACTTTAAACTAGACTTGAAGTTGGAAAAATGTAGACGTTAAGGTGCCGTAGACTTTCGTAAGCTATGATGCTATTTAAGCTATTTAAGCTATTTAAGTTGACAGTTGTTGTTTTTTTAAATGTTGTAATGCCGTATATAAACTGCACATTTTTATAATGGAAGAATGCAAACTGCTTTAGGTCTACACCAGGGTCGGCAACCTTTACTGACTAAATAAGAGAAAAATTGTCGGAATTGAGCCGCAAACCTTATTTTGAATGAAAATAAAACAGCCGACTAAGTCTATATTAGTCTACCAACATGACTAGTTGATTGATATGATTTTGTAGTTTGTAATAGAAAGCTAGTCTAGCTGGGGAAACTCAAAACTAGACTTGAAGTTGGCAAAATGTTTAAACTATGATGCACATTTTAGTTGACTAATACAGTCATGGAAAAAAAAAAATTAGACCATTGAATAATGAAGAGCTGATATCTAGACATTTTAAATGTTTATTTCTTGATAATGATTTTGGTTATTATCAATAAAACCATGTTAAACATCTAGATATCAGCTCTTAAATTAAACTCTTATCAGATATTTTTGTTGTTATCATTATATTTGTCCAAACAAATGAACCTTTAGTTGAACCAGACATTAAAATGAACAAGAAATTGAAGAAAACAAGGAGGTCTGATCATTTTTTCCATGACTGTATGTTAAAAAGAAATGCTTTATTGCCGTATATCAGCTGAACATTTTAACAATTAAAGAATACATATTGCTTTGGGCCTACACCAATGATACATGAACATTAAAATGTGCTTTTTTTCCTGTCAGAGCCACATGGAGCGGCTGCAGACGGCCTGAACCTGTAGATATGTGTCATGATTCCAGTTTCCTGCAGCAGCAGCAGAGAAGATGTAGATGATCCTTCAGAGGTTGTTCTCTGCTCATGCATAGTGAGTCTACCAGCAGTGTTCATATTGCTCTCTAACCTCCACATTAACCCTCCACCACACACACAACCAGCCCCTCCCTCTAACCTTTAACCTTTAACCTTTCCTCTGATAACGCAGCAGACACCAGGCGTCCGCCACATTCAGGACGTTAGCGTTTGTTTCACCTGACACGAGTCTACAGCCCCGACGGGCCGCCAGGCTCTAGGACGCCATCATTGGTAAATGACGGACGGTGCAGCCAAGCAGGGCTAAAAACTGTCCAAATTAATGAGAAAATATGAAAAAAATACCCCTTCTCTTCTTCTCTTCTTCTCTTGTTCTCTTGTTCTCTTGTCCTCCTCCACCCGTCTGTCTCCTCTGGAACAGTTTGGGTGTTTAGTGGAGTTCGTATTAAAGGCGGTGCTGATCTTTCTCTCCTGCTGCTACATGATGATCCGTGGCTCTGGGACCGACTCGTTGATGGACTTGTGAGGCAGAACGTTGGCGCCGTTCAGGTAGAGCTCGTCGTTGACGATGACGTCCTCCCCCAACACCGTCACGTTCTCCATACGCACCTGACGCCACAAACACACACATCAGGGGTTGGCCATATCCCATCATTCACAATTATACCGCTATATTTATTTTTTTATGAGTAAAAAAAAGTGTTTCCATTAATGACCCAGACTGTGGAGCTCCAGAGTCTCGTGTGCTGCTCTAACGTCACATTTCAACCTACTGAAAGTTTATCTACACTATTCATAATATACAGTTAAGAGTGTCTGTCACCCGTCAGTCAGTCTAAGCCCCGCCCACCTCTCCGTCCTCCTCCGAGACATGAGGCGCATTCACACACTGAATATTAGCTATGGGCATCGATTCACGAATATTCGAATAGTCATTAAATCATAAAAAATTGAATAGTTCATCATATCTGGAAGAAAAACAAAAAGTTGTATTTCTGGTGCCTTCCACCGGGGGCAGCGTAGCATTTGATGATATAGTGTGGCAGCTAGATGCCAAACTGGAGAAGAAGAAACAAAGGGTACGGTCGAATAGACAAAAAAATCAGCTCCTAAGTCCTTTCCTAACCACTTTTCCTTAACCTCAATGGAAAACGTCACGAGGTCAAGGAAAGATGAGAAGGAGAGTTCATGAGGAGTTAGGAGAAGACGATCGCGGTGTTTAGAGAATCCGACTGCACTTACACTTAGTCTACGTCATCACGCCACGGCCAATGTTGACCGGTCGGCCTTATATGCTGCTACCGCAAGGAATTGTGGGACGGCATTACCTCCTTTCCTTTCGTAAAGGATGGTCCGGTGTATCCTATGCTAAAGGAGATACTAAATGAAGCATTGAAGCTCCTTTCCTTAACAGTTAGAGACCCTCCAGTTACAAGCCTGAGTTACAACATAATGTCTTTTTTGGTAATTGTGTATTTTTTTTTATAATTTTGTATCTTTTTTTTATAATTTTGTGTCTTTTTTGGTAATTTTGTGTCTTTTTAAAAATAATTTTGTGTCTTTTTTTAATAATTCTGTGTCTTTTTTGGTAATTAATTACAAGCCTGATTTCTAACCTCTAGGCCCACAGACTGCCCACTTTACACTACATTTTAGATTTTGAATGTTTTTTATTTATTTATACAGACTTAAAAAAATCATATTTTCTGTCTATTTTTCTTTTTTTTTATACTGTAAAGAATATCGTTATCGCAAAAATGCCCTGAAACATCGTGGTAATCTTTTAGGGCCAAAGATCATCATCAAACTCAACAATCACAACAGGATCTACGTGTCCCAAATATAACAGAGGAGAGGATAATGAAGTGGTCTTTGGTAGAAGGAGGCCTGTGTGGGTCCGTCACTCACCCACTGGCCCACTGAGGAGCTCCAGCCCACGATGCAGCTCTCCAGCCAGGAGTGGGATCTAACCCGCGCCCCCTTCAGCACCGTGCAGCGCTTGATCCTCACGCCGTCCTCCACCACCACGCCGGGCCCGATGGTCACGTTGGGCCCGATGGTGCAGTTCTCCCCGATCTGAGCCGTCGGGTCCTGCACAGGGACACCAATACACAGAGGATTAGGATTAGTATTATTAATAAACACTTTTGTTGTTTTTGTTTTTGGACATGCAGACGGGTTGGACTCACCACCAGGACGTTTCCTAGGAAACCAGGTCCTGTTCGGAGCCGGTCAGCAGCGTTCTGTCGGACCGACTGGAGGTACATACACATCCCTGTTAGGAAGTCTTTAGGCTGACCTATGTCCATCCAGAAACCTGCAGGGAGACAGACAGGTAGACAGGGAGACAGACAGACAGACAGACAGACAGACAGACAGGGAGACAGACAGACAGACAGACAGACAGACAGACAGAGACAGAGACAGACAGAGAAACAGACAGACAGACAGACAGAGAGAGAGACAGACAGACAGACAGACAGACAGACAGACAGGGAGACAGACAGACAGACAGACAGACAGACAGACAGAGACAGAGACAGACAGAGAAACAGACAGACAGACAGACAGAGAGAGAGAGAGACAGACAGACAGACAGACAGACAGACAGACAGACAGACAGGGAGACAGACAGACAGACAGACAGACAGAGACAGAGACAGACAGAGAAACAGACAGACAGACAGACAGAGAGAGAGACAGACAGACAGACAGACAGACAGGTAGAGACAGACAGACAGAGAGAGGGACAGACAGACAGAGACAGACAGACAGACAGACAGACAGACAGGTAGAGACAGACAGAGACAGACAGACAGACAGACAGACAGACAGACAGACAGAGAGATACAGACAGACAGACAGAGAGAGAGAGACAGACAGACAGAGAAGAACAGATACAGACAGACAGACAGACAGAGAGACAGAGAAACAAACAGACAGACAGACAGACAGACAGACAGACAGAGAAGAACAGATACAGACAGACAGACAGACAGACAGACAGAGAAACAAACAGACAGACAGACAGACAGACAGACAGACAGACAGAGAGAGAGATACAGACAGACAGACAGAGAGATACAGACAGACAGACAGAGAGAGAGAGACAGACAGACAGAGAAGAACAGATACAGACAGACAGACAGACAGACAGACAGAGAAACAGACAGACAGAGAAACAGACAGACAGACAGACAGCATACAGAGATAGAGACAGTGAGTCAGTTAATCGTCATGGAAACATAAACCAGGAGTCTCTTGGTGATCTGCAGCAGGTGAGGAAGTGAAGCTGAAGATCACATGATCAGCAGACATAAAAATCACATAACTTAAATTCAGCTTTGAAAAACTAAACGATACAGGCTGATAAACTGATTCATTATTAAATGGGTTTATAGTTCAGTAAATATGATAAATCAGGAGGAGATTCTGTTATTATTTCACAGCTTAATAAACCAGGAGCTGCTCAGAGCTTCACCACAGATTCATCAAGGTTTCTGAGAGCAACAAAAGCCACTAGGACCTGGTTCAGGGTCAGGGACCTGGACCAGAGTCAGGGACCTGGACCAGAGTCAGGGACCTGGACTAGTCGACCTGCTGGACTAGAGGATGGAGGAGGTGTAACTGCTAGTGATGCTCCAGAGAGGGATGAGGATCTAGAGATGCACCGATAACTGACTCCTCCTACTGATCTGGA
>NC_081519.1:44076703-44084203 GCF_030273125.1 Centropristis striata | reverse complement strand
ATTTTCTAATATTTATTAACTACTTTTTATTGTTCCATGATAGAAAATAACTTTGAAAATTGATCCAACAGAAATGAAAGCACTTTGTTATAAACCATCATCTCCTGATGCATTTAAAGTGCTGTTGGAACTATCAAAATAAAAAAATAAAAAAATAGTTGACTTCTATTAAACATTTTAATTTTAAAAAAAGTAAAATTTTTCCAGCACAGACACCAAATCTCTGTTGATAAAATTGATTAAAAAATTTGTGTTATTTCTCATATTTTTGACAAAAAAGAAAAGAAAAATTCAAACTTATATTTCAATATAATTAAAATGTTTGACATAATATCTCTTTTTGTAATTCTGATTTACAAAGTGCATTTCTACTTTTTTAAATTCTAACATTACATTTGTATTTTATTCCATAACAGGAACAGGCGTCCAATAATAATAACTTTTTGTTTTAGTAGAAGGGGGACAGACAGGAATCTGGAACATGGCTTTGCCTGAAAAACTGGTTGATGTTTGTTGGTGAATTCTGATTGAAGTTCTTCAGAACTTTGAGAAGTTTTTCTCAGAGCAGAATTATATTGATTCATGTCCAAATAACACAGGTGACCCCATGACAGACACAGTGTCCTCCTAATGCACAGTGTCCTCCTAATGCACAGTGTCCTCCTAATGCCCAGTGTCCTTCTAATGCACAGTGTCCCCAGATCACAAGAGTGTATTCATCCTTTCAGGAGGTCTGGCTGTTCTCTCCTTTAGTGTCAGTATAGTGTCACTAAACATCAACATATAGAGTTGATTAAACATGTTGCATATAGAATAAACACAAATCAAAACAGGCAAAATAACTGAATTAGCACATGAATTAGCCGAGTTAGCCTCAGACTGACAGGAGGCTTTCTTTACCTTTAACCTGTGACACTTTCTGACTGGAAGCTCCTATTCTAAAGTATATAATTAAAGTTATAATAGCGGATAAAGTAGAGAACAGAGTGTCTCATGTTCCTGTCACACTGATGGAAGCTAACCCTGTTAGCTCCGCTAAGCTAACTAACTACTGACTGAATGACTTGATTTGCAGCTTTTTAACCACAAGCTAACGGCTAACTAGCATCCTGCTCCTGTCTTGAGTCAAGTGGAAGAAGATGAAGAGATGAAATAACTTACAGGAGTCTCGTTTGTTCTCCAGCAGGTTTGTGAATCACTGAAACTCCAGAATGACACGTAAGATCAGACCTGGTTCCTTGTTTGGTTCCTGAGGAGCCGCGAGGCGTCAAGTTAGCACACACCACACACCACACATCCGGTCGGTGGTTTCAAAATAAAAGCCACCTGAAGCTGTATTTTGTGGTTACAACACTAACTAAAATTATAGTGAAAATGTCCTTCGTTTTCGTCTTTGTCAACTTTTTTCATCCGTAAACCTTTTTGATTGATATGAAATCTATTTCATCTATCTGGTTTTATGACTAAATAAACTTATTGGGGCTGAGATGGATCAGACAAAGGAAATAAAGGAAACATTTATTGTGACCTTATTGAATCTGGACCCAATAGTAATAAAAACTCAATCTAAAAACAGAGTTAGAGTTAAAAAATAAATAAAAAGTAAAGTAAAAAATAAATAATAACAAAAGAAAGATGCAAGGTTATTATAGTTAACGAAAACTAACGCAATAACAAAAACTAGAATTGAAAAAACATTTTCATTAACTGAAATAAAAATAAAAAACGAGAGTTTTTAAAACAACAATAACTAACTGAAACTGTATTTTGTGGTTCCAAAACTAACTAAAACTAACTAAAATTATAGTGAAAATGTCCTTCGTTTTCTTCTTTGTCAACTTTTTTCATCCGTAAACCTTTTTGGTTGATATGAAATCTATTTCATCTATCTGGTTTTATGACTTAATAAACTTATTGGGGCTGAGATGGATCAGACAAAGGAAATAAAGGAAACATTTATTGTGACCTTATTGAATCTGGACCCAACAAACAGTTAGAGTTTTCTTCCTTGTTGACTTCACTAAGATTTAAGAGTTTAGTAGCATGTATATGTGTCAGGAATGTGTCTGTAATAAATCCTTTTATGAACTAAGAGCACAAACCAAATCTTGGCTGTAAAAGCAACAAGTAATAGAAAACTCTGACCTTTGAACTTTCCTCATTAAAACAGCTTTTGTTGGAGAAATGAGAGACTGACTGACAAATGTTCTTCTGCTCTCAACATGAACAGTGAACTTTGTGTTGTTTCAGGAGAACAGCCTCAGTTATATCTCATATTAGTCTCATCATTTATCCATCAGCTTTATATCAAACCCTGGAATTAAGACCAGAAGAAAATACTTTGTTTATGTTTGTTTATTCATTATCTAAACAGTTTTTTCACACATCCCATCAGTGAAGTTTGTTAAATGATTTTTGTTCAGTGATTTCTTGTTCAGATTCACTTCATCCACACAATCAATTAGTTTGATCAGAATCTCAGAGATATACAAGATAATAATGACTATTTCCTTATTGATTATGAACATGATAATTATAGTTTTATAATACATCATAGAGCCTCATTTGTGCTTTGATTATAACAGTAACATTTGGTCTAACAAACAAATAAATGTAGATATAATTCTAGTTTTTTTACACATTTTCTTTGAATATCTGGAGCTTTCTCTCTTCAGACCCATGCATAAAAGAAAAACAACAACAACTTACAAATATTCAACAAACATTTGGAGCACAGAGAAATGTACATTTTCCTGCAGAGAAATATGAGTTGAGGTGAACAACAGTCATCATGAGCAGTGAAAGCCTCCGTGGCTCAACAGACACAGGAAGGAAAGTCAAACATCTACAGAACAACTAATGAGCAGATGTCAAAGCCCCGCCCATAATGTTTGATTGACAGCTGATCTCTGCAGAGAAGAAATGCCACAACGATGAGCTCTCAGCAACAAACATGGAAATGTATCAGTTTAAATGTCCCTTATTGTAGAAAAACACCAGTTACAAGTCTTGTGATTATAAAGCAGGTGCAGTTGCAATAAAAATACTGTGAAAATATATTTTCTGACTGCTTCCTAAAAATCTGTCACTCAAAGAAGCTGCTCCTATAGGATACGGCAGTATACACATTATCATGTCCGACTCTAAATCTGCAACCTGTAAGTGAACCAGTAATATATTTCATGTTTGAGTCAGAGGGAAGCATCATCAGGCTCTAACATGTAAAGTCTGACAACATCCTCCTCAGCGGTGGTCATCGTCTTTATGCTTTCACCGGTTAGTTTTACCGAGGCTGCAAACCGTTAACTGTGGTTAGACTGGCCGGGTGTCACTCTAGACTGTCAGCCAATCAGAAGACAGGGCCTTGAATATTAATGAGACAGGCCCAAAATGATCTGAGCTGCTGGAGCTGCAGAAGGAGGCTGAGAGAGCAGATGAACAACTGAACTCAGATGGTTTTTAGAACGAAAACTTCAAATTTATCCTCTTAAAGATATAAGAACTTCAAATAAAACACCACTAAGGTGAACAAAATGGGTGCTTTAAAAGTTAAAACACATTTTTACCTGCTCTCCCTTTGGTTATTTGAGTTTACAGAACTCAGCAGTGGCTCCATCTCCGTAATCAAGATAAAGTCCAGCATAGAGCGGCTGAGTGAACGTGGTCTGGACTCTGTGGAGGAGGGTCATGGTTTCAGAGACGCTGTAGAAGGACAGAATACCTGCTCTGTGATCCAGGAACACTCCCACTCTGGAGGACCGAGGACCTGAGACGGGAGTTTCGATATTGTTGTAGAAAAATATATATCTGTTGTTGTAACATTCTAAAGACCAAGACTTGTCATTGCGTCCAAATACAGAGACATTCAACCCCTCTCTGCTGCTGTTCTTGTATGAAGCTGCTACATCAACTTCACGCCCTCTCCACTCCACCTCCCAGTAACGCCGTCCAGTCAGACTCTCTCTACTCAGGACCTGAGTATATGTAGTGAATCTGTCTGGGTGACTTGGATAGGACTGTTCATCACTCATGCATGTTGCTTTTCTGTTCCCCTCAGATAATAACAGCTTTGTGTTTGCTGTGTTTGGATCCAGTGTGATCTCACATGAATATTTTAAGAATCCAGCTCTGGTCGTGGGCTCTGCTGGTGAATCTGACAGTAAAACATCCACTTCAGTCAGTGAGACGTCTGTCCATTTGTCTCTCAGGACGTCCTGCAGTTTGTCTCTGACTCGTGACACGGCCGCTGTCACGTGGTCAAAGTAGCGCAGAGGACGGATCTGGATGCTGGATGTAGACGGGCTGAGTGCTGACAGTGAGGGGTAGCTGTGGAGAAACTGGTTGTGGTCCTCTGTGTTTGAGAGCTTCTTCATCTCAGCGTCTTTCCTCTTCAGCTCTCTGATCTCCTGCTGCAGCTTCTCCTCCACCTCTTCGACTCCACTCACTTCAGTTTCCTGCTGGGATCTGACCTGCCGCTTCACCTCAGAGCTTCTTTTCTCCAAGAGACGGATCAGCTCAGTGAACATCTTCTCACTGTCCTCCACTGCTTTATCAGCAGAGTGATTGATGGCCTCCAGCTCCTGTTGAAGCAGCTTCACATCTTTCTCTCTGTCCTGGATTCTCTGCTGGATGTTTTGTCGACTCACCTCCAGCTCTTTCTGCTTCTCCGTCCGTTCTGCTGCAGCTGAGACCGTGTCGTGGCCTTTATGTTCATCCATTGTGCAGAGATAACAGATAGACTTCTGATCTGTACGGCAGTAAATCTTCATCACCTCATCATGCTGAGAGCAGATGTTCTCCTGGAGCTTCTTGGAGGGCTCCACCAGCTTGTGTTTTGATAACAGAGCTACATCATAATGAGGCTGGAGGTGTTGCTCACAGTAAGAGATCAGACAGGTGAGACAGGACTTGAAGGCTTTCAGTTTTCTCCCAGTGCAGACATCACAGGCCACATCTCCAGGTCTAGCATAGCAGAGATCAGCAGGAGCAGCTTGGAGGCCAGTCTTCTTCATCTGATCCACTAAAACTGCTAACATGGTGTTTTTCAGCAGGACGGGCCTCGGAGTGAACGTCTGTCTGCACTCAGGGCAGCTGTAGATTCCCTTTCTATCCTCTCCATCCCAGTGTGTTTTAATACACTTCATACAGTAGCTGTGTCCACAGATAAGAGCCACTGGATCCTTCAGTAGATCCAGACAGATGGAACAAGAGAAAGTTTCCCGGTCCAGCTGAACTCCTTTCTGCGCCATTTCACCTCTCAGTCACAACGACTGTCTGAGTTTCACTTCCTCATAAGTGAAACCGCTCTGAGCTCTGATCTGAACAACGTGTGTGTGTGTGTGTGTGTGTGTGTGTGTGCAGTGAGTCACCACCATGTTGGTAACACCCATTTTCTAACTAGTAGATGTGAAGGGGAGGGAACCAGGAAACAGCAGGACAGAGTGGAGCTGGCTGTTTGAGAGCAGGAGAAGAGGGAGGGGTTGCTGTAACAAATCACTAGAGGGAGAGAGAGATCAGGATGGAAAGGACTAAAACATTGAGACCTTTTTCATGATAAAGAAAAAAAAAGGCTGCAGAAAACGATGATCCAGGTATCAAACTCACACTCCACCTCTCAATAGTCTTTATTGTTGATGAGTGGACGTGTGGTTGTTGTTTTTATAAGCTTATGGACAGTTGAACATTTATCTAACAAATAGAAAGGAATAGGCTAGTAGTCTATAGCTATATATATATATATATATATATATATATACACACACACACAACTTATCGTCTTTTTAACTTCTCAAGTGTCCTTGATCTATTCTGTGTTTTTTGCTATTGTTGTTTTTATTTATTCTACGTCAGTATTTTATTCTATTGTATTTTATTGTACTTGAATACCGGACTACTGTGACAACCGAATTTCCCTTCAGGGATGAATAAAATTATCTATCTATCTATCTATCTATCTATCTATCTATCTCTCTATCTCTCTATCTCTCTATCTATCTATCTATCTATCTATCTATCTATCTATCCAAACAGAATATGTCCACAATGTCAGGAAAAGCAGCAGGATTACTTTAAAATTGATCACATTTGAATAAGTTCAGCTTATGTTATTCTTGTATTGACATTTTGAATTACTGTTACAACTTTTCCCAGGAACTTTGCATATTGCATTTCAGCATTCTGCAGGTGGGCTAAATATTAAAGTCATAATGGATAACCCTAAGCAATGAAATAAAAACAGTGTGTTAAATATCTTCTTGATGCAATAATTGAATATTTATTTGTGATCAGACACTTCCCCTAGTGATCAGTTTTTATAGCTTGCTTTTTTTGTAGAAAAATACAACTTTGACATGAGCTCCCTATTTTCAAATAAGATGAAGATTCCCTAATTAGTCCCACAAAGGGGAAATTCAACTTCTGCATTTAACCCATCCTTTTGAACACATGTTGCGTAGGAGCAGTGGGTAGCTGCAGTACTACGCACCCCGGGAGTTGTGTGTGGGGGTAAGGTGCCTGGCTCAAAGGCACTTCAGTCTTTGACCTGTCAGTCCTGGGAATCGAACCGGTGACCCTCTATTCCTAACTTCTCGGCCACGGACTGCACAAATAATGACAATAACTGAAATAAAAGCACAATTTCTCTTGTCATTTTATTTTAATTTCTATGTCATATCCAAACATAATTATTAAGTTCTTACATTTTTATTTAAATATAATTTTTGATGTGTGAGCTTCAGTAAAAAAAAGGTTTATGCTTTTATTTTAAAGGCCAAATCGCCTGACTTCCGGTGTGGCTGGCTGACTGTGGGTAACTTGACGGCCCGCCTCGTGCTGCTGTCACTGACATAGGGGTGTTACGTCAGACAGAGCCGTTAAATAAAAACACAAATATCCTTCAATTCAACAAAAATAACCTTACAAATGTTTTATTGTTTTTATTATTATCTCTGTGGGGAAAAAGAGGCCAAATCATTAAGGCTGTCCCATTTATTCCTTAACTTGTATTTTATGTTTTCTCTGCGCCCCCGAACATAAAGAACAATGGTATGTTCCAAACTCTCTGGTCCCGCCCCTTTACGACTTCTGACCAATCAGAGAAAAACAGCGTGGCGACGGAAGGAGGAGTCACCGGACTGGATTTACATAATGTGACAGCTTCTGTCCCATAGATATCTATGAGATATTTATGGTATCTGTCTGTTGGGCTGCTGGAAAATAATAAAAGATACATAAAATAATAAATAATTATCACAGTTTTTAAATCTTGAATCAACATGTCACCATTTTCGCCAAATTCTTAATTACTATTAATTCCACTTAGTGAAAATAATTGACATAATTTCTTATAATTCTGAAAGAAAAAAGCCACAACTTTGATTTAGTATTATATAATTTTGAATTACAGGTGTATATTTACACCCGGGACAGGTAACACATCCCAAAATAAATATTTTGTTTTTCAAGAGAAAAATTGATCCAATAGAAATTAAAGCACTTTGC